>NC_133771.1:130621328-130622708 GCF_003597395.2 Chelonoidis abingdonii
AAATAAAGAGGAGACAAGGGGAGGGGGTTATTTCCCTTTGTTGTAGAGTCAGGGCATCTGAGTCTTGGGGTCCCCCAGGGAAGGTTTTGGGGAGACCAGAGTGCACCAGACACTGGAATCTGGCTGGTGGCAGCGCTATAAGATCTAAGCTGGTAATTAAGCTTGGAGGTTTCATGCTAGCAACTTATTTTCTGAACTCTAAGGTTCAGATCTGAGTAGGAAAGCTATGATACGATTCAAGGCAGACATTGGCAAACCAACCTACTCCAGAGTTATCTGAAGGGCGTCCTTTCCTCTCCCTGTCCCCAGTACACAAAGTGTGGTTACCTGCAATTCATGGTGATGAAAGGAGCCGAGTCATTGCAGAGGCAAGTAAAAGGAGAAGTAAAGAAAGGTGGAAGTTTCATCTCAGACTATCTGTAACATGTTTATAGAAATTCCACATATCAAAGAGACAGAGAGCAATAAAAAGTAATGGATATGTATTATGGGGAAATTTGCCAGTTTCAGAAATATTACACTTTAGTCAGCAGATTTTAAAAATAAATGCATTTGTTAAACAATGTATTCAGGACTGAACATCAATTCAAATCATGATTTCATGCAATCTTAAGTAACATTCAGTTCAGTCACGTCATGTAGGTTCTATACCTTGAAGCCTCATCCTAGCCTTTCAGCCAGTTCAGGTGAAGATACCATGAAAAGCTCTTTGCCTCCAAACTCATCTTCATCAGCGCATTGAATAGGTTCCTCTGGAATAGCTAAGCAATTTATGGGCCAGATCCATTGAAGTCAACCAGATTTGCACAGCAGGCTGAAGATCTGGCCCGACGTGCCATGCCAGCAAGGGCATCTCCAGGCTCCAAAAGAAAAACTCAGTTACCCACCCTCTTCTGCATCTAAAATATTGCTCTTAAGTTTAGGTTTGTTTACCAGGCTAAATATTTGTACAATATTTGTTAATATTCAGGACTACCTGTTTGGGTCTGCTCTGGTATGCTGGTAGAAATCATCTTAGGCACAGAGAATCTCTGAGGATTTCCATGGTAAGGTGCATATACACTGCCAGATGGCGAAAAAATGCCTCAGCAGCTGATATTTCATGTACTTCTGTGTAGCAAGAAAATGGCAACAGCAGTTGCCATGAAGCTAGGAGCACCAGAAAACAGCAAGAATAGTAAAAATCTCATCCTTCTCTAGGATCCAGAATCACTCTACTCTCTCTTTGAGCACATAACTCTCACTAAGGGTACGTCTACACTACGGGATTATTCCGATTTTACATAAACCGGTTTTATAAAACAGATTGTATAAAGTCGAGTGCACGCGGCCACACTAAGCACATTAATTCGGTGGTGTGCGTCCATGGTCCAAGGCTGG
>NC_133771.1:130624484-130710700 GCF_003597395.2 Chelonoidis abingdonii
TACCGCCCGGAGGCCAATACCGTCGATTTGCGGCCACACTCACCCTAATCCGATATGGTAATACTGATTTTAGCGCTACTCCTCTCATTGAAGAGGAGTAGAGAAACCAATTTAAATAGCCCTTTATATCGATATAAAGGGCCTCGTAGTGTGGACGGGTACAGCGTTAAATTGGTTTAACGCTGCTAAAATCAGTTTAAACGCATAGTGTAGACCAGGACTAAGAGAAGGCAGGTATCTGCTCCAACTAGACAATTCTTCCTGCTTTATTGGGATATCAGATAGATAGCTGTTCATCACCTAAGGAAAAAGCACCCCAGTTTCAGTGGATCTAAATGGAAACATCCAGGTACGCTGAAGCAAGGTAGAAACAATAGATCAAGTCTGCAGAATAAAGAAGCCTCCAATGATCAACCTGTAACACACCATCTCCTTTTTCCCCTCTCCAGTGCCTACTGCTGCTCCTGATCAACTCACATCTCAAAAGATGGTCATTTCAGCCAGTGAATCTTGAGCAGAGGAGAGTGGATGCAGAAACAAGAGCCCTGGCAGGGACAAGAGGTTTCTCCAGGATGAGGGGCTGGAGTAAAGCATGCAGAACAAAGCCAAGTCAAAGAAGATAGTTAGTATGTAGTGTTGCTATCCTCTTATCCTATTTATTGATAATGCTTTCAGCACAGTAGAGAACACAAAGTAGAGAGGATATGGCAGGATATTTGTTGTTACAGATCTTGCCAAAATAGTGAGGCAGCTGGGGAAGTTAAAAGCCTCTGACCTGTACAGAACTGATGTCCATGACAACAGAAGACCTGCAATGTCTAGTCATCATTTCAGAAGAAATGGAGCAAAATTGAGGTTTATTACAGTAGAACCTCAGAGTTACAAACACCAGAGTTATGAACAGACCAGTAAACCACACACCTCATTTGGAACCAAAGTGCGCAATCAGACAGCAGCAGAGACCAAGAGAAAAAAGAAAAGGAAAAAGCAAATATAATAATGTGTTAAATGTAAAATATGAAAAAATAATAAAATAAAAAGGAAAAACATTTTTTCTTCTGCATAGTAAAGTTTCAAAGCTGTATTAAATCAATGTTCAGCTGTAAACTTTTGAAAGAACCATAAAACATTTTGTTCAGCATTATGAACAACCTCCATTCCAGAGATATTTGTAACTCTGAGGTTCTACTGTAATTACATCTGAAGAAGAGAAACAAAAAGATTTAAAAACAGAAAAACAAAAACAAGAGTTACTATTATAGCATGGAGTTAAGATAGAATATAGCAAGTCATTAAAAATTCTAAGTTAAGAATTTATGTAGGGTTTCGGTAAGAACTTCTGAAGTTTCCGGAATCTTTTCCATGCTCTAGATCAGGGGTTCTCAACCTTTTTCCTTCTGAGACCTCCCCAACATGCTATAAAAACTCCTCACCCCACCTGTGCCACAATAACTGTTTTTCTGTTGGGGATAGCAAGCCGGGCAATTGCCTGGGGCCCCATGCCACAGGGGCCCCCGAAACTACATTGCTCAGGCTTCGGCTTCAGCCCTAAGTGGCAGAACACAGGGCTCTGGACTTCAGCTTTCTACCCTGAGCCCCAGCAAGTCTAATGCTGGCACTGCTTGGTGGCTCCCCTGAAACCTGTTCGTGCCCTTCCCCTTCCTGGGGGACACCAGACTCCTGGTCGAGAACCACTGTTCTAGACCAAATCCACTACTACTAACCATCACCATTGTGGTTGTAGCTTTCAGAAGCACTTCAATAACAGTGCTAGCATTTCACTCACTTTTTATTGAAGAAATCCTGACCAGAGATTAACATTTTTTTAAATAAAGTCAAAAGTTAGGTGCCAGTAAAGACAAATGTTGCTGAACAGAAGAGTTGTGCCAGCAGTTTCCCATGATAATCTGGCATTATTTTTCCTCTAACTGGCATCCAGGCAACTGAGGTTGTTAACATCCCTTTACATATATTCAAACCTGCACTCATTTAAAAATATAAATCTGGGACACAATGCGCGGTACTTTTTGGGGAAAAGTGGGCAGGAAGAGAGACAAAGTTTAAGTGAAATAATTAAGTTACACATTGACACAGCACTAAATGTATGAACTTTTCTTTTTTTAAAATCAGATCTAAGTCATATGAGGGGAGTAAAGAACAACTCGTTTGTAGCAAGAGAGTCAGGAGACTCATTTGTAAAATGTGAAATAAATCAATTTTTAAAAAATTATAAAATCACTTTCATATTTTCAGATACGCTGTGTGTTTATGGAACTGTAGGAAGGGGCTATAAAAATGGCATCATGAAGTTTCTTATTTATGGTCTCACCAGGATTTCCATATTAAATGAGTTCAATTTAAAAGTAAAATTCTAATTGTTAGCCCTACAAACTCAGCCTGAGCTCCAAGAACCAAGCTGAATTCATTCCATTTCACACATCAGCACAACCGATAATAAAGGTTCCATTGGCCAAACTATGCTCTAAATTAACCTTGCTGCTGAAAGTAGTGCCATTGCACACTTGTTCAAATCCATTGTTTTCAGTGGGTTTCCACAGCTATTGGCAAGTGGAACATAAGCAGCCATCTTATTGAAGATGCACAAGATGGATTCTGTTCCTCCTCAGCTGTATTGACTTTGTAGAGTTAAAAGAAGTAATTTTTTTTAAACTAACTTACTTTGTCACTAAAGACAGAAGATGCATCTCAGAATACCCACAGACAGCAGATCTGATGAGTAAGGTAATGCCTTTTTTAACAATTACTTTTAGAGTAGAATGAAACTTTACGAGCTTTTTAAATTTTTCTTCTGAAAATAACTGAGTTTTTAAAAAAAGATCAAAAGGAAGGGATGTCAATTTAAAATTTGCTACTTTTAAAAATATTGATGGCTGTTTCATTTTAGTGGAAACATAATATTAGGCTCAGTAAAAGGGAATCAGTCTTCGTAATGACAATTTCATTGATTAGATGATCAGTTACACAAAATGAGGATTTCATAATTCTCTCTTTAAATGTGCTTATGTAAACTGAGCTGTACAGTTGTCCTCCACAAAAGAATTGCAGCAAACCCACTCCATCTAAAATCCTTGAAGAAAATCAGACTGACATACTGGCCACCTAACAAATTGCCTCTTTTGGTCTGTTTCTCTTTGGAGGTTTTATCTTTGCTTCTTCCCAGTGCCATTTTTTTTAAACATCTGATGCATGGGTAGAAGGGGTTAAACATTGTGCAAAATAAATAATCTTCAAAAGGCATGTGGAGAGATAATGTTTGTGGTTTTGTGTATTTACGTATGTATGAGTAGGGTCGACAATGTAATCAACAGTCCCAGTCTATACTGTATTCTGATAATTCAGAGGTCAAAAGAACATCCTATCATTTAAATGAATTGTAAACATGGGATATCTCAGTATTCCTCTCTCTTTGAAATGTATTGTGAATGGTGGAGGAACAAGCAAATGGCCTTATGTTAATTCGTATAGCTAAGTTCCGGTGATGGACCTCCTCCAAAGTCATCCTAATTACCTTTTGTTCCCTGAGGAACTCCAACATGTCAAAAGACATGAAGTCATATAAAAGATCCTTGGGTCCTGATTCTCTCATCTCAGAACTGCTTAGGCTTCATCAGGGGAAGTTTGAGTCCCAAGACTAAGGTCCCAGTTATGCTGGTACACCCTGAATATGATATTTGGACATTGGACTATAACCTATGAACTATTTCTGACAGAACTCTTTGCAGCTACAAAGCTCACCATCTCTGCTATGAATCTGCACCTCAGTGAATTGAACTCATGTCTGTATGTGTATTGATCTTTTAACCATACTCCCTTGTTTTTTAATAAAATTTTAGTTCAGTTAATAAGAAATTGGCTTTAGCGTATATTTGGGTAAGATCTGAAACATTCATTAACCTGGGAGGTAATGTGTCCGATCTTTTGGGATTGGTAGAACCTTTTATTTTATATGATGAAATAAGATTTACAGAAATCATCATATTTGATGTGGGTACCTGGATGGAGGCCTAAAGCGGGATCATTTTAAGAGACCTACATTGTTTGAACATCTGAGTAACCAGTAAAGTAATAAAGAAGCTGTTTTATGCTGGCTTGGTAAATCTAAGTATTGGAATAGCCACCAGCTTTATGGGGATTGCCTGCCTCATTCTTTGCAGTTCACCCTAGTTGAGAGACCGTAGATGGCTTCCCACTAGGGCCCTGGTCATAGAACAGCAACATTACAAAAAGCAAAGGCCTGTATAATTCCAAAGGACTAACAAATAATGGTTGCTGAAGATGGGGCATCTTTAAAGGGTATGCAAAATTGTACTAAAAAACTGGAAACAAGGAAAGGAGTAGGAATGGAAGATACGTGCCCATTGCCTTTTCCCTTTACAGACCTGCTGTCATGTGCTTTTGGCCAGTCTCTTGCTAACTTATTTCCCTTTCTTTGCCAGACTGACCCCAGTGTTAGAAGGTGGGCAGGGTAAAAGGAGGGAGGACACTTTGGGCCAGCAATGGCAAAGCTAGTTGGCTGGGGAATCTGAACAGAGAGGAGGAACTGGGGGATAATTTGGTGACATCTTTTAAAAAAATGGTACCATTGTACCTCTAATTTTTGCTTTATGTTCTCTGTATTGTCTATTTACATTGTAAACTCTTTTGGGCAAAGACTATGCCATACTGTGACCCAAAACGACAGGGCCCCCATCTGGGTTGCAGCCTGAGGATACAACTTCAATATAAAAAATGTTAAATAATAGTGGTCCCTTAAAGCAAGGGATTGTCTACTGGGAGGTGGATTCTTACTGCAGCCTTCACTGTATTTGGTGAATGTAATTGTGTGTGTGTCTCTTTATAAAAGAAAGATGTACCTAAAGCAGGGGGTTGGATTCAGCGAGGAGGGGAAGGGAAGAGAGGCTGCATCATCATGGGTCTCCCAGTCCCACTAATAGAAGCTTCCCACTCAGATTCGGCTTCTACTTGTTCATCTTTCACTGGAAAGAACTACTCTTAACTGTGTGAATTTTCTCCAGTGCGGGTTAATGTTATAGAATGTGTTGGCAACTGCTTACCACTAATAGATTTCCAGTGAGTGGGCTTTGTTGCACCTCTGTCAATACCTCTCTTGAACCAGGGTCTGTCATGAACATATAGCTAAAGACAGCACAAAATCCCTCCTTTACCTGTAAAGAGTTAAGAAGCTTGAATAACCTGGTTGACACCTGACCAAAAGGGCCAATAAGGGGAGAAGATACTTTCAAATCTAAGGGGCAAGGTTTTTGCTTTGTGCTCTGTGTGGGTGCTCTCTCTGAGACAAAGAAAGAGATCAAGCAAGTAATCCAATGCCTACTGAAATGATACATCTAATATTACAGAAATAGTAAGTAATATCAAGGAAATGTGTTAGATTATCTTTTGTTTTAGTTTGTGAATTTTCCCTGTGCTGAGAGGGAGGTTTATCCCTGTTTTTGTAACTTTGAAGTTTTGCCTAGAGGGGAAATCCTCTGTTTTTTAAATCTTCTTACCCTGTAAAATTACCTTCCATCCTGATTTTACAGAGGTGCTTCTTTTATTTTTTTTCCTTTATAATAAAAAGTTCTGTTTTTTTAAGAATGTGATTGGTTTTTAGTGTCCTAAACACCCAAGGGTCTGGTCTGTGCTCACTTTGTTTACCTATCTGGTTGGCAGATTATTCTCAAGCCTCCCCAAGGAAAGCAGGTAAAAGGGCTTGGGGGGATATTCTGGAGAAACAGGAACTCCAAGTGGTCCTTTTCCTGAATCTTTGTCTAACTCACTTGGCTGTGGCAGCAGTACTCATCCAAGGACAAGGAAGGATTTGTGCCTTACGGAAGTTTTTAGCCTAAGCTAGTAGAAATAAGCTTGTGGGGCGGGAGGGGTCTTTCATGCAGGTCCCCACATCTGTACCCCAGAGTTCAGAGTGGGGAGGGAACCCTGACAGGGTCATTTTAGGGGAACCCAGAAGTCAATTCATGACTTACTTCATACAGTTATTGTGTTAGTGTAAGCAGAGTCAGGATGAGCTGTACCCTGACATCTGGTGGTGAAGTATGGGAAGTGTGGAAAGAATGTCTGGAATGCAAAAGCTCAAATATTTGCATAGGCATGCCTAACCTATCCCAGACTGCCGTGCTGTGGGACTGCTTTGTGACAGAAATGACTCAACCTCAGTTGGGTGGTACTTGCTAGACAAGGGACATGGGTTCCAAAACCCTGTGAAGGGAGAGAGGTTGGGGACAGGTATTTGTGCCTGGTGGTGCAGACTCCTTGTGGAGCTAGAAGCATCGTTGCACCTTATCCTCTCTCCACTGTGGAATGTAGCAGGTTGATATTTTTTATTCCCTTAGACTCTAGATACAGGTTGCTGAGCTAACTCACTTTGGGCCTATGGTTTGCCTAGCCACTGGGACCCCTGCTGATGTGCTTGGAAGCATCACTAGAAGCTGAACTCCAAAAGCGCTAAATTTACTGGCTGGATCACTGTGCTAACTAGTGGGGACCTGAGCTATCCTGTGGAACCAGCAAGCTAGGCGGAGTGGAGCGTTTATGGGGCATGGCTCATGGATGGGCCACACGGACAGCTGGTGGAGTGAGCGGCTGCAGAGCGGAGTAGCTGTGGGCGTGTGGCGCGCCACGAGCGGCGGAGCGCGCAGTTTGCTGGGACAACTGGAGCAGCTCACGAGGCAGCTGCTAGAGCGGAGCAGTTGTTTTTTTTTAGGACGGCCGGGAGGCGAGGTGGAGCGGCTGCTTAAGCGCAGGCAGTTCGTGGAAGAGCGGAAGCAGAAACCACGAGAGCGCAGGCAGTTGGCCTGGATACGTAAGGTGCCCTTTCACGCGGGCTTGGGCGGAGGGACCTCTACAAGATAGACTCATTGAATTCCTGGGGTGGCATTGACCAAGACTTTTGGTTGCTTGGACTTTGGGTGATTGGATTAGACCCTAAGGAGAGAAGGACATTGCAAAATGCTAATTGGGCGGGGGAGGTGGTTATGGTTTGTGTATACTAACTCTGTTTGTGGTGTTTCTCCAAGTGGATGCCGCATTGATTCCTCCTTTATTAAAAGATTTCGCTACACTCAGACCGTTTCAGAGGGGAAGTATTGCCTCCTAGAGGCGCCCAGGAGGGTATGGTATGTAAGTGTCCCAGGTCACTGGGTGGGGGCTCGAGCCGGTTATGCCTTGTGTTATTGAAACGGAACCCCTGGATACTGAACCTGGCCCTTGTTGCTGCCAACTCAGAGGGGCAGAAGGGTTACATTAGTTTAATGCTAAATTTTGAGAATTCAGAGAGTGCATTTTTATCCCCCAGAAGTTAAAGCAGCAACTTTTGCCAGAAGAAGTGGATAATGAACACTTTATTTAAGAATGAGCTTTGCAGATCCTTAAAGATCCCTCTGAAATTAGACAGCCATGATCTCAGCACCTGGCTGGGCAAAGACATCTCAGCAATGTAGGTGTCATGTGTGCATCCAGGAAGTTCTACCAAAATATTTAATGAATAAAATGAGATGTTCCTCCATTTAAAAGATTTAGGATTCTCTGCCCCCATCCCCTTCTCCCTACAAACCCCATCCTAGTCCTGAATTAAAAATTTATAGCATTTGATTAGTAGAGTTGATCCAAAGAACTTCTATTTAAAAACTGGTACTCATGATTTATAGCCATGGAAAGAGAAAAACAGAAAGGTTAATGAATACATTCTTGTCATTAAAAATAAATAAAATCACACGCTATCTGTTTTTGAAAACTGATGCAGTGCTTTCTATTCCTATATACTTTCTGCTTGCCCTATAGTAGTGCAATAAGATCACTTATTCATTCTCAGGACACTGGGAAAACTAATAGCAACACACAAGCTCTCCATGACTTTCAGTTATTGTTTTGGAGTGGACGTAAACTGTTAAGAGTTACACACAAGAAGCGATTTGCAACACAACAAAAAACATGCATTGGTCCTACAAAACCCAAAAAAAGTGTGTCACATTCTTGAGCACCAGCAACTGGCACATTATTAAGCATTTACATATGTATAGACACCTCTCTTTTACAGAGAATGCCTGTAACAGAAATTAGATGGCTGAATGCATTTCAGAATAGACTTCATCTCCAGTAACCCTCTGGAAAAGCCCAGTGCCTTGAACTGAAAGATGAGTAGAGTTCTTTCCACAGAGTAAAAAATGAAGGACTTTAGTTTGTCCATTCTTCCAACTATCCAGAGATAATAGATCGGCTGTTGTTCTTCTACCCCAACCATTAGCAGTAAGCACACTGGTTAGCAGTCAGTCATTCTCAATTCAAGCATTTATGGCCTGCAGATGCTCTAATTTCTTAATATTCTACAATACATCGCTGCTCAGAGCTGTAACAGGATGATCATAACTTTCTCCTGCTACCTAAATCTGACATTTCTCAAAGTTAAGCTAACTCTGACCCCCAAATAAGGTTGCTTACAGGGCATGTGGAACAGTGAAAGTTTCCTATGAATATGTACTTTATATTGCTATCTTTGTGCCTGGTCACAGTGTTGTGGTTCACAGTGGGGGGAGGGGAAGAAATGAGGGAGAAGAGAAGGGAGGAGCCACAATTCTCCTTCCTCTGTAAACAGGCACGGAATGGGAGGGGCCTTGGCTTGCCTTTTTCACCCTGCCACCCACTCTCCAAATGCCCCAGACAGCCCAGTCGAGCCTGCAGAGAGAAGAAAGTTATCTTCTACTGGTATAGACCTGGAAAAAAAAAAAAAAAAAAAAAAAGGAGAGGGGATCCAGAGAGAAAGAGAGAGGTGGCTAAATCACAATTCCTTCCCCACTTTTCTCCTGGGGCCACATATCTATGTACTGCTGCTGGTTATGGGCCAAAGTAAACACTCAGTCTCGCCCTTGTCTTTCTGTCTTAAAGTGCATTTTCATCTTTCTGCCTGACATTTAAACCTTGCCTAAATAAATTATTTCAAGTGTCCTCATGCTAAGATATGTTTATCCACAACGTAAAAAGAGAGAGAACATAAGAATGGCCATATTGGGTCAGACCAAAGGTCCATCTAGCCCAGTATCCTGTCTACCAACAGTGGCCAATGCCAGATCCCCAGAGGGCATGAACCTAACAGGTAATGATCAAGTGATCTCTCTCCTGCCATCCATCTCCATCCTCTGACAAACAGAGGCTAGGGACACCATTCGTTTTACCATCCGAGCAATGCAATAATGGGACTTCTACATAGCATTAAATCATGGAGGTTCTCTTTTTAAATGCTTTCATCGTCTAGCTCTTCACAACCTCCATCAGGTAGGGCTCCACAATGTGCTTGTGCAGTGTATGAAAGAACTTCCTTTTATTTGTTTTTAACTAGCTACCTTTAATTTCATTTGGTGCCTCTAGTTCTGTTGTATTATGGGAATAAGTAAATAAACTTTTCCCTTATCTACTTCTCCCATCCTCATGCTTTAGATATACCTCTATCATATCCACCTTCGTCTCCTCATTTTTCAGCTAGACTCCTCGCCTACTCATTTTCACTTAATATATGGCGAACCGATTCCAAACCAACCCTAACAGTTTTAGTTGCCCTCCCTTGAACCTATTTTCAGTGGCCGTATATCTCTATTCTTTGACGAGAGGAGACCACATCTGTACGGAGTTTCGAGATCGTGGGCGTACCATGGATTTATTAAGGCCAATAATATATTCTCGTCTTGATTCCTCTATCCCCTCTTTTAATGCTTCCTAACATCTTGTTTGCTTTTTTTGACCGCCTCTGCACATCTGCAGGGACATCTTCAAGAGACTATCCAGAGATCGACAAAGTCTTTTCCTGACTCATTAGCATAGCTAAACTAGCCACCCATCATATTTATATATAGTTGGCGTTATTCTTTTCCAGTTGATGCATACTTTACTTTAACATTAAATTCAATTTGCCATTTTGTGCTCATTCACTCTAGTTCTTGGAGATCTTTTTGAAAGATCTTCAACAAGTCTGCTTTAAGGAATCTTCACTATCATTGAGCAGTTTAGCTATTATCTGCAACTCAATCTTTTAAGACCGCTTCCTCCTCAGATCATTATGAATTAGATTGACATAGGGGATGTGTTCGGAACTGAGCCCTTGGGGAAACACTAGTTACCCCTCTCATTGAGATTTCCTATTAATTCTTAATCCTTGTTCCCTGTTTTTAACCAGTTCTTCAGTCCTGAAACGACCTTCCACTTTTATCCCTGACAAGCCTTAATTTACATAAACAGCCTTCAGTGAGGACTCATTCAGCCTTTCTGGAATCTAGATACGCTTGTCCACTGGATCCCCTTGTCACATTTGTTGACCCCCCTTCAAGACACTCCTAACTGATTAGTAAGACTGATTTCCCTTTACAGAAACAGTGTTCTATGCTATTGTGCTATGACAATTATTTATAAAAATTTTTTCTTAATTATTTATTCACTCATTTGCCAGGTACCATCACATTAGACTTACCGTCTGTACATTGCCGGTCACACCCTAGGCCTATTTCTAATTATGGTGTTACATTAGCTATCTCCCAGATCGATATGGTTACAAGGCTAGATTTAAGGACAGCACTTATAAACCCTAGTTATAGTATCCGACTTCACATTGCGTTCTATCAGAACTCTTGGCGTGATGCTACTGGTCCGGCTGACTTGTTACTGTTACGTTTATCCATTAACTTCCAAACCCTCTTCTAGTGACACTCAATCTGCTGACAGTTCTTAGATTTGTTCCATCTACAAAACAGCTCGGTTTGGGAATCCCCTTAATATCCTCAGCTTGAAGGCTGACGCAAAGAATCCATTTAGTTTCTCTGCAATGGCTTTATCATCTTTAAGTGTTCCTTTTGTATCTCAATCATCAAGGGGCCCCACTGTTCGTTTAGCAGGCTTCCTCCTTCTGATGTTCTTAAACATTTTGTTATTACCTTTGGAGTTTTTGGCTAGCCCTTCTTCAAACTCTTCTTTGACGTTTCTTATTACATTTTTACACTTAATTTGGCAGGTTTTATGCTCCTTTCTATTTACCTCACTAGGATTTGACTTCCACTTTTTAAAGGAAGTCTCTCTCACTGCTTCTTTTACATGCTCGTTAAGTCACGGTGGCTCTTTTTTAGTTCTTTTCCTGTTTCTCTTAATTTGGGGTATACATTGAAGTTGGGCCTCTATTGTGGGGTCTTTAAAAAGCACCCATGCAGCTTGCAGGGATTTCACTATAGTCACTGTACCTTTTAACTTGTTTAACTAACCCTCTCATTTTTGCATAGCTCCCCTTTTTTAATTTAAATGCCAAAGTGTTGGGCTGTTGAGATGTTCTTCCCACCACAGGGATGTGAAATGTTATTATATTATGGTCACTATTTCCAAGCGGTCCTGCTGTAGTTACCTCTTGGACCAGCTCCTGTGCTCCACTCAGGACTAAATCTTGAGTTGCCTCTCCCCTTGTGAGTTCCCACACCAGCTGCTCCATGAAGCAGTCATTTAAAGTATTGAGAAATTTTGTCTCTGCATTTTGTCCTGAGGTGACATGTTCCTAGTCAATATGGGGATAATTGAAATCTCCCACTGTTATTTGGTTCTTAGTTTTGATAGCCTCTCTAATTTCCCTTAGCATTTCATCACTATCACGGTCAGGTGGTCGATAATAGATCCCTAATGTTATATTCTTATAAGAGCATGAAATTACTATCCGTAGAGATTCTATAGAACATGTGGATTCACTTAAGATTTTTACTTATTTGATTCTACATTTTCTTTCACATACAGTGCCACTCCCCAAGCTGCATGACCTGTTCTGTCCTTCCGATATATTTTCTGATTGTGTCCCATTGATTGTCCTCAGTTCACCAGGTTTCTGTGATGCCTATTATAGCAATATCCTCCTTTATCATGAAGCACTCTAGTTCACCCATCTTATTATTTAGACTTCTAGCATTTGTGTACAACACTTTAAGAACATGTCACTGTTTATTTGTCTGCCCTTTTCTGATGAGTCTGATTCTTTATGTGAATGTTTCTCGTCTTATCTGGCCCTTACATTATCCACTTCCATCCTCTGCTCCTGACTCTAACCTAGAGAATCTCTATCAATAGACTCTCCTCTAAGAGAAGTCTCTATCCATTCCACATGCTCCTCTGCAGTAGTTGTCTGTCTGTCTCCTAGTTTAAAAACTGCTCTGCAACCTTTTTAATGTTAAGTGCCAGCAATCTGGTTCCACTTTGGTTTAGGTGGAGCCCATCCTTCCTGTATAGGCTCTCCCTATCCCAAAAGTTTCCCCAATTCCTAATGAATCTAAACCCCTCCTCTCTACACCATGGTCTCATCCATGCATTGAGACTCTGGAGCTCTGCCTGCCTACCTGGCCCTGCGTGTAGAACTGGGAGCATTTCTGAGAATGCCAACATAGAGGTCCTGGATTTCAGTCTCTTCCCTAGCAGCCTAAATTTGGCCTCCAGGAGGTCTCTCCTACCCTTCCCTATGTCATTGATACCTACATGTACCACGACCACCAGCTCCTCCCCAGCACTACATATAAGTCTATCGAGATGCCTCGAGAGATCCGCAATCTTCGCACCAGGCAGGCAAATCACCATACGATTCTCCCGGTTGTCACAAACCCAACTATCTATGTTTCTAATGATCTAATCTCCCATTACTAACACCTGCCTTTTCCTAGTGACTGGAGTTCCCTCCCCCTGAGAGGTAACTTCAGTGCGAGAGGCAACCCCAACACCATCTGGAAGGAGAGTCCCAACTATGGGAAGGTTTCCCTCAACTCTACAGTGTCCCAGAAAGCATACCTCTCTGCCTCCCTTAGCTCCTCCAGTTCCACCACTCTGGCCTCCAAAGCCCGTACACAGTCTCTGAGGACCAGGAGCTCCTTGCACCGAATGCATACATACACCATCCATCCACAGGGCAGGTAATCACACATGCTGCACTCAGTGCAATAAACTGGATAGCCCCTACTCTGCTGCTGGGCTTCTGCCTGCATGGTCTCCTAGTTAATGAAAGAGTTTTGTTTAAATAAAGAAGTTTTGAATGTAGTTTAGTTTATAGTTTTAAAAAACAGCAAGGGGCCATTGCCCACTTCCCACTCCCCTTCCAAACTCCCTTGCAAAACTCCCTGTTAGCAGCCCCTGGTTGCAAAGCTCATAATGTGTACTAATAGTGGTGTGTATGCCAATGGACAAATGGTATGTTTAAAAAAGAACATTAGTTACAGGGGCAAACTGAGAAAAAGCAGTTCTATTAATATTATGTAAAGTAAACTGATTGTTATCATAATCCCTTGCATTGTGTGAGATTCCTCAAAATTGGCCACAAAACCCACCCCAGCTGCAGAACTGTGTTGCAGAATCTAAACTTCCACTGGAAACTGCCTCCCCCCCCATACATAGCCCTTATGGTTAAAAAGAAACTGTAGGCTCACATTTTCAAGGTTAAAATCAAAGCTGCAGTGTCTTCCTGAGTCTGTAGACGTCTGAAAGCATACCTCTAGGAAGTAGGAACTTCTCCGGTGGACTGCTAAATAATCATCTTTAGGTTTCACACTTAAACTATCAAGATTATTTCTTCACTGTTTATCATTTTTAATCAGACACATACAACTAATGTGCTTAACCCCTCAATCCCAGGTAGTTACCTTCTCCTCCCACGATATATAGAGCCTCAGTTGCCCCCTACCAAGTCGCCATAATTTCCACTATTGTTCCTGGCAACTTCTATAATGTGGTTGTGCTTAGTACAACAATCTTTGGAATACTGAAAAGTGTGAGAATCACAATAGATAATTTCAATATCAAACAAATAACAGGTTGCCCCTAGGGGCTGATTATAGTCTTTATTTTTATATTTAATGTATTCAAAACCTCCATTGTTTAAACATAAACAAAGCTGCTTCCATATGATCTGTCTCCCACAGAATCTAGGACTCTGGAATACATGGTGCCTTGATTACATTATACATTCCATTGCTATTAAAGGAATCAGATAAACTGTCTCCCTCCCAACCTATTTTCCACTTCTGCCTGATCCTGGAATGAGGTTATAAGCCTGTTTTTTAATGACATCACACCAAGCCGCTATAGTTTTGAGTGCACCATCAATGTGACGCACTGCAGCATGAGGCTATATGAGACAGCAGTTGCTTAAATGCAAACCATACTTGACAACAAGTAAAATGGTAAAGAAGAAAAAGATAAAATGAATTGTGTTCAAGTCAAAGATTTTTAAGAGGCTTCCTGGGAGTAACTACACCTTAAAAAGGGACACTCCACTACTTTTTCCATTATTTTGTAATAGGCTCCTACAGGATCTATGTATTTTGCCTTGTTTTTATTCCTATACCCTCCATGATCTGAATTCCTCACCTTATCACTTTCTGACATTTTTAGGAAGTATCCTAAGTCAAATACACAGAAATCTGTGTATCATCTTTAAAAATGCATAGGGCCAGATTCTCAAGTGGCATAAAATCAGCATAGCACTACCGAAGTCAATGGAGCTACACTGATTTACACTAGCTGAGAACCTGCCTCCTGACTGCCGCCTTCAGGGCCAGCCCTCATTTTGCTGCCTCTGGATCAATAAATACTTATATACTAGTGCACCTATATCCAGAGAAAAATAGAATGAAGAATTTTGTCTTACACTCACCAGCATATGGAATTAGGTCCAGGACAATGTAATACTAAGGGTACGTCTACACTGCACGATTATTTCGAATTAGCTTAAACCGATATTACAAAACAGATCTAATAAAATCGGTTTAGCGCGTCCACAGTGGGATCACGAAATCGATTGTTTGCGTCCATGGTCCAAAGCTACCATCGATTTCAGGAAGCGGTGCATGGGGTAGTTCTCAGTATCCCAAGTTCCCACTTCCGGGTGTGAGAGCACAGTGCCTGATGGATGGTCAGAAAACATTGCCCGGTGGCTGGTACAGCCCACGCCCTCCCTTGTGGAAGGGCAGAGGACAACCGCTGTGCCGCCTTTTTTCCCGGAAGTGCATTGAGGGCAACAAAACGCCATGCCACAGCAAATCATGCGACCCTGAGATTCACAAACAGTATCCCTGACCATTGTCAACACCTCGCTGTACATCTCTGCCAGCAAGCATTCATTACACAGCAGGGTGACATTTACAGTACTCAAGGAGATTATTTATATTACTTCTTCTTTTCAGCGTGCTTGTGGGGGAAAGAGAGACTGGACGAGCTGTTCCGTGAACCACTCACAAGACACCGTGGATTAAGGCTAAAGACATTGGGCGCTCAGCCAAGAATGCAAATAGGTTTTTTCAGAAGACTGCTGGTGGATGACTGGTCGCTGTAGTCCTCTATACCCCCCTACCATCCCTCCCTCCATGAGCATCCGTGTTGAGTCTCTGGCGTTCCCGTTACGGTTGTCAGCGCCACCAAGCGTTTAGTATCCCTGACGTTTATTCTTTCAAACGCCTTTGGCAATTTCTGTTCTTTAACGGAGGCTCTGAATAAAACAGCTTTGTCTCACCGTACAGCGATCAGATCTGTATCTCCCGTAATGTTCAATGCAGGAGCTTACTTTTGCATTTGAACTGCATGCGCACCGTTGCCTGATCAGAGCTGGACACGTTTGAAAGCAGGAAATTGTAACATTCTATAAAGGTCTCGGGGGCTTTTCCTGTTTACCGGCACTCCGCATCCGAGTTCGGATTGCGGACCAGAGCGGTCAGTGGTGCACTGTTGGATACCTCTAGGAGGCCAATAATGTCGATTTCCATCCACACGAACCTTAATCCGAGTTATCACTTTTGAATTTAGCGCTACTCCTCTCGTCTGGGAGGAGTTCCGAAATCGATTTAAGGAGCCATTTAACTCTATATTAATGATGACGTCGTGTGAACGGGTACAGCGTTAAATCGGTATATCGGCCATTAAACCGATTTAAAGTCGCAGTGTAGAACTGGCCTAACACCTTCATTACTAACTCCACTTAATGCAAAAGAAAAAAAAATCTTACGTGGGTACTACTGGACTCCAAGGGGAATATTTTCAAAGGCGCCTACTAACTTTGAAAGCCAATGGGACTTAAGCTCTTAAATCACTAGTGCTTTTGAAAATGTTACCCTAAGTACTTACATGGTCTATAATCGCTGAAAGATCCAAGTGTGGAGGGAGAGATAGCTTAGTGGTTTGAGCAGTAGCGTGCTAAACCCAGAGTTGTGAGTTCAAGCCTTGAGAGGCCACTTTTAAGGATCTGGGGCAAAAATCAGTACTTGGTCCTGCTAGTGAATGCAGGGGGCTAGACTCAATGACCTTTCAAGGTCCCTTCCACTTCTAGGAGATTGGTATATCTCCAATTATTATTATAAAAACAATAAAATTTCTTCTCACCACACCCCTCTAATTAAGAAGTCATCCCCATTTCTATTTACAAAGAAAATAAGAGACTTGTCCCTGGTTACATTCTTCAATCAAGGAAAAAATGACTATGTCAAATATTAAAAATGTCAGCACTTCCAGTAGCTCTACCTCATAGCATCAGGTGACAGAATTACTTCCCCATAACATGTAGACTGCAATCTTACCCCTAAAGATCTAAATTTCTCCCTCACAGTTCTTCAAAACCAAACTGTATTCTTCAGGTCTAGGTACAGTTAATCTACTCCAATATATATTAGAAACATAACCTTAGTGATCACTCTCTTAAAAGAGGCCATTATGACAACAGGAGTGAGCATGACTTTCCCACTCTTGAGGCTTTGATTCAGAAAGTTACTAATTTAGTAGCTGCTTAACTCTAAGCATTCTCTAAGCTCTCCAGTGGGGCTACTTGTGTGTTTAAAGTTAGGCACACACAAAGTAACTTTCTAAATTAGGATCTGAATGACTAGAAATGGGAGGTTTCAGTTATGGAGAACCAACAGGAACCATTACAGAAGCAACAACAACTTGGAGTTATTTTTCTCCTGGTAGTTTCTACAAAGCATTATTCCATGATCCATAAATCTTATCTACCAAGACACATCATCTCCTCTCTTCCCAGGCATCCATACCTCTACTTAACTTTTTTTCCGTCTCTAGTCCTTAACTTTAATGTACCCACTACCAGTGAGTCACCATAGCAAACACCAAAGGCCAGGTCAGCCCTGGTGACCATGGACATAACTCCACTGAAGTCAGTGAGTTTGCCCTCACTTTCATCAGGCTGAATTTAGTCCATAGAGCCAATAGTAGACTAAAACATATACCTTACCCAGTGTGTTAGTTACATTTACACTTTGCTTACAGACATGACACCCTTTATCCTTCCAGAGCCCTCAGAACAAATCTGTACTTACTCCAATAGGTCTCATTTTCATCCCCTAAAACAAAGCCTTTTTTGGTTGTTTCCTAAGAAGGTCTTTACATCACAGTTATCATCGACAAAGCACCAAGGGTTGGACATTACTCTTTCAGTTGACTGGAAATGCATATGAAAGGAGAAGGCTGGTAAATTTCTGAGAAACCAACATAGGTAACTGAGCACTTGCCTGCTAGAGGAGTGAGAGCTCAAGCTCAGGAGTCCCAACTCACTAGCCCAGGGAGCCAGCCCACTTTTTAAAAGCATTGTTTACTCTCCAGTTTTTTGTCACATCCCCTAGAAATTTCTAACTGGACTATTTTTCATTTGGTACACATATACGCAGGCTTCTGCGGCAATACCCGACAGGGGCTGCCCTTTCCTCATTGTTTTCATTACAGTATGTGTGTAATACCAGGCTGTACTCAATGTTTTATATCAAACACACATACCGCCCCCCAAAAAAGTCAAATAACCTTTGTCCCAAAATATGTACACTCAGAGAATAAACACAGATCACACAGTAGAGTGGCTACTGAGATTATGAGCTGTACACTTCCTGGATCAGGCATTTAAGGAGGAGGCAGGTGGCTGACTTACATTAGTCAAAGCAGCTATTTGAAATAAGAGAAATGAAACATAAGCACAGCCATAATGGGTCAGAGCAATGGTCCATCTAACCCAGTATCCTGTCTTCAGAGAGCATGAACACAACAGTGCAATTATTGAGTGATCCATTCTCTGTCAACAAGTCCCAGCTTCTGGCAGAGGGACCCACAGAGCATAGGGTGGCATCCCTAACCATCTTGGCTAATAGCCTCTGACGAACCTATCCTCCGTGACCTTATCTAATTCTTTTCTTAACTCCATTATACTTTTGGCCTTTACAGCATCCCCGGCAATGAATTCCACAGGACTTCCTTATGGCTATTTTAAATCAAATGCCTATTAATTTCTTTGGGTGACCCCTGGTTCTTGTGTTGTGTGAAGGGGTAAATAACACTTTCATATTTACTTTCTCTACACCAGTCATGATTTATAGACCTCTATCATATTCTTACTTACATCTGTTTTTGAAGATGAACAGTCCCAGTCTTTTTAATTCCACCTTGTATGGAAGCTGTTCCATACCCCTCACCATTTTTGTTGTCCTTTTTCGTGTCTTTTCCAGTAGGAAGGAGAAACAATTGGGCTGAGCACAGAGAGGGGAAGGATAAAACTAGTGCAGAGACAGGAGTGCTCTGTAAGGGAGAAGCAGCCTGAATTATAGTTAGTCCTGCCTTGAGTGCAGGGGAGTGGACCAGATGACCTCTCAAGGTCCCTTCCAGTCCTATGATTCTATAATTTACACAGAAGATGACAAGTAGCCAGGTTACTTCCATATGTACACAAACAGAATCATGACACCAGCAGGAATGCACACAGACAATGAATGGAGTGAACAGTGTTTGAATGTACCTGCTTCTACCAAGTGAAAGGGACAGAATGAAGCAGCAGTGTAAGGCAAACAATGGGTCAAACTCTTAGCTCAGTGACATCACTGTAAATTTGGAGTAAGAGAAAAATTTGGCCTCCTATATTTTGATGTGCCCACATCAAGATTACAGCAGTTTATTTTTCTAAAACATCTACAAGATTTAATCAATAATACTTTATACTGATCAAAAATACAAGGCATAAGGATGAATTTTCAGTAGGTATTTAAGATCTCACATAACTAGACATTTTTAGACAGAAAAATGCATCTCTCAACTGTGGCTTTTAACTTGGAGTATCTTTGTACAGGAACGAAACTCAAGAGGACTTGGTTAATATTAACCAAGATCCCTTATCCAGCAAGCACGCACATGATAATTTTATGCACAAGACTGGTCCCACTGAGCTCAGTGGAACTACTCATATATGTTAAGTTACACATGTGCATAAGTGTCTGCAGGATTGGGGCTCAAGTTTGCCTCTGAAAAAAACAAAACAAAAAAAAAAACCAAAAACACAGGTTTTAAACAATTTTTAAAAAGCTAGCTGTCAGGAGCCCAGTTCTGCAGAATGCTGAGAGCCTCGGTCACGGATTTCTGTGAAAGCTGAGAGTATTCAACACTATACAGAACTGGACCCAAAGAAAAAAAATTATCTGCTTTCATAGACAGTCAAAATACAGATAGTGAAAAGGAAAATACAGCAGGTTAAATTATATTCTCAGTTACATGTGTACAAGAAAGCAGCATTTGGTCAAGCAAGGACTCAGAGAGTTATTCTGTCCACCAGCTCCCACACCAACAATCTCTCCACAAAAAAGTTGTCTGAAATATTGTATTACACTAAAGCAGTGATCACTGGATAATGACAAAAGTAAAAGCTGTGAACAGGATTACTCAATAATTTTAAGTTTATCATATTTTGTGTTCCATTATTACAAGAGCACAAAATCCATTTTAACTTGCTCTTTTGTAGCTAAAGCCCTCCATCTCTGCACATTCTCCACCAGCTTTCAAAGGAACATGGAAAAGAGGGGCAAACAAGGTCTTCTGGATCGTTAAGTATATCCTAATACAATATACAGTCACCACGACAGGCTTTCAATTTGTGACCCAAGATCCTCTTGGTGTCATTTAAATGACACCAAAACCAGCAAGATGCAGTCAAAGGTGCTGCTAGCAATGTGAAATGGAGACACACACTGACTGACCAGTTGCACATACTATGGTATACCCATAGGGCTCAATTCTGAGGTTAGCTACTCTGGTGGGACTCCATTGACCGCACTGGAGTTACTCCTGATTCAGACTGATGTAAGCAAGATCAAAATCAGGCCTGTTTGGTCTCCACACTTCATTAGTAAGGATCTGATGCTGGAAGGTACAAAGTACCCTGTACCCCCACTCAAGTCAATGTAATGTGCTGAATGTCCAAAACTTGCAATGTCAGGATCTATTTTAGGAGGAGCAGTTAGAGAGAGTTCTAGCAAGGCCTTCATAAAATGCTTTGTGAAAGACTATAAAAGTCACCCCAAAGAACTTAGAAATTGTATGCCACGGCCTACATGACATCTACCAACCTGCTCCATGTATACGGATCACACATGGGAGAAGAACAAAGCTCCACAAGCAAGAATTTCATTTGGCCAAAGAACTGACATACACTGCAGCAGTCCGGAATTAATCTGTGTTAGCTAGATGTTTTTAAACCATCATAGGCCCTCAAAGTAAGAATACTTGTTTAATAGCATAGCATGTCCCTAATTTACTAAATAGCACACAGAATTAAGATGGCCGAACTAGAACAAGTCTATGGTCCATGTCTGTGCCACTGGAAGCAGCTCCACTGTGGAGCTGCATTTGCATTCTGCATGGATGCTGGCTTTGGTAGTGTCCAAAAATCTGAGTTTTTATTATTATTTTTTTTGGTCTGTTTATTAGTAAACTAGAACCTATGATTTAAACAATCACCCTACAAGTATGTTGTAGAAATAAATCTCAGGATTTACACGGCTTTTTCATACTTCTGGGCAAATATTACACCCACTTGCCAATCTAATAAGCATGTTCTCTCTACAGAGGTAGAAAACCTACCATAAGCACACACAGCATGTAAATCATCATTTCAGATTAATCCAAAAATAACTGTACATCTGATGTCAAAAAAAAAAAAAGGATCACATCCACCATTTTGCACAAAATATGCTCACTACAGTATTGTGGTACATTGAACACTCTTAATGGTTTCTACAGTTACATATTATATAGACAATATAATTAGCAAGCAGCATTCTTTTCTGCGAAATACAAAGGAGAAAATAAAATAAAAATCACTACATGTTCATAAAAACACACTTGATCTCATTAACTAAAACTATATTTTAAACTACATTCCATAATTTACAATGCCATAGTCTACATAAACCTGGAACATATAGGCACAGCATAGGTTCACATCTGGTTTGATCTGCAAAATACTTTGTGTATTTTCCTACAAGATACTTATTATTTGCTCTCTTAATACAAGCAGATCAGTGCTTTGCTAAATATTTTTCCACTTTCATTTTATTTTTTTATTCACTGTACTTCCAAAACAAGAAAAATATCTGTATAAAGTTAAATGTCATTTTCTGTTCCTCATTACATAACCAGAGATCTTGTATGAAGTACTATTGCGGAGTTTTAAAAAAATTACCACATACACACCACTGCTTTACAATAATGGTCATTCTGTTTCCACACACACCATTGGTACCCCCAATTAAATGAAAATTCTATGTAACCTATAGACCAACTTTCAGGTCAATGTTGAATATCCTTTCTGTATCTGACATCATCTATACCTAGCAAAGAGGTAAGCTTTTCTCAGTTAGTGACAGCAAAACCACAGTTTTTCCTACTGATTGCAAAAACACTGTATGCTATCATGCAAATAAAGTCATTCACAGAGATAAAAATGTTCCTCAAGTGACTGGATTTGTTTTAATAGACAAATCGTTTCCAGGAAGTGATGGACACGGATTTTATTGTATTGTGAGAGAGACAAGCAATCTAAAATAACAGCCACGTAAACCCTAAACAATCTCTTTCAAGATAAATGGTGCATCACTATGACTTCTTCTTTCTAACGAAGCTAAAAGAGCACGCCCGGAACCAGATTTGAGATATTTCACTTCAAAAAACACAACCCAATGCAAAAATATCCCTGGTGGAGATTGAATTTCATGATCTTTGATTACTTTTGTGACATTGTGATCCTTATCATCATTCTTTATAAAAAGGACCATTGACTCCATATTGGAGAACACACTCATTCCATCCCTATCAGCTCTGTGCTCAGGTTTGCACATGCTAAGACAAAAGCACCATATTTCTGAATTCTAACATGGTAAAGAAATAAGTTTACATTTTCACCTTACTCCACCATACACACCATCATCTCCAACCTTCGTCTTCAAAGCCATTATAAACAGCTTTAAAACATTGCCTTTAACCTAGCTGGCATTTTTTCCTCTCTTCTGCATTATAGCCACAACCCCTGAAACACTGTAGCTTGGCTTGGCTCATCTGGGCCCACTTAGTCAAAATAAACACAAAGGAAAGGAACTATTGGGCTGACTGAAACAAACAAACAAACAAACAAACTCGACTGCAGAACTCCCTAATACTTGTGTGCATAGCTGATTTTACACCAGCTCAGCTTCTACATTGATATTATCTTGTCAGAAAGTGCAGAACAGCTTTCATCACAAATACTTAGAGCTCAAAAATTACAGCAAAGCACCAAAGCTGTTGAAAAACGAACTTTAGCTGGATGCGAAGTGTGCTCTGCAAGTGCAGCATTTGAAGCCTCAACATGACGCAACTGAAATCATATAAGGGATGGGGGCTTATGAACTAAAATGGAACACCCCTTTCCTCCCCCCCACAAAAAAACCACATACACACCCCACCTCAGAAATACACCACTCAATGCTCAAGCTCAAAGCACCTTGTAAACAGAGATTTACACAAGCTGTAAATCCATGATACAGTGTGAATATACCAATGCAATTGACAAACAGCAAGTGGTGAAGGGAATCTGGATTGATCAGCAAACCTACAATTCCTCCTCAGCAATCGATCAATAGCCCCTTCTCTCTCCTTCCTGCCCCCCTTAACCCCTTCATGTTCGAAGTTCAGTGTTGTCGCAATCACAGCAGACCTGCTCTTTTAATGCCCTTATTGGAAACAATCTGGCCTAATTATTAAAGTCACCTCTATAGCTCTCTTTACTCAGGGAGATAAGCCAGGTTGATGCATTCCTGTGCTGGGATCCCCCTGCACTCCCAATTGCCTCCCCTCCACTTGCAGGCTCCCTCCTCCCTACCTTGCTCCTCGCTGCCCCCAAAGCAGGCTCTGGGCTCCTCCTGGGGGAGCCCGGATCCTCTACCCTCCAGGGTTTTGCGTTTCTTCGACATCTGGCCGGTGTTTGGGAGTTGGGTTTCTCCTTTCTCTCTCCGGGGAGATGAGTGTATGTGGAGCGAGGGAGAGACACACACATAAAGGGGGAGAGGGAGAGAGATTGAAAGAAATCGCTGCTTAAAGAGAGGGGAAGAGACTTTGGAGTGGCTGGAGAGCAAGTAGGAGGCAGGGACTAAGTGGAGAAATCCTACAAATCACAATCCCATCAATTCAGCCCCACGTCTAAGGGGGTTGCCCCCCCTTTCCTATCCACCTGGGGGAGAGAGGCAGCATTTGAGAGGGAGGCAATGGGCACCTCTGCAGGTTTTACACATGTTGGTGGCCAGCTGGAGGGGGAGGAGTTGATTTTTATTTATTTCTACTGGGATCCCTTCGGGTTAAAAACTGGTTCAATGGACTGAGGGAAAGGAAGGGGCTGGATGCGGGGGACAGAGACAGAGGAGGACAAACGACAGGCGCTTCCAGGTGTAGGAGGGCAGAGTCCCCTGCAGGGGTCACGTGTTCTGTAGCCGTGGATCCTGAATTCCCCGCAGGGCTGATGAGACCGGCGTGGAGGAGGGCTGTTCTCCCCTAGGTGGGTGGGGCGGGTCTCCCCGCCCCAAACTCTGAGTATGGGGGGGCACGGGCTGTGGCTGCTGGCCGCCCAGGCAGGCACCTGCGGGATTAGAGTCATTGCTGCTGAGCTTCGCAGCTGGCTGGGAATATTCACGAGTAACTCGCACCTTGCAAACTCCGCTGTGAAGTCAGTGGCCGGCCCCCGCACACTCATTCTTCCCCCCGCCCCCGGGTAACCCTTTCAGCCTTGGATGTAAAAAGTGCCGCTCTCCCCCTGCCTTCACCACACCCTCCCTCCACCTGTCCCACTTTCCAGCCAAATACCGAGGCTCGGGGCTGATACTCCATGGAGGAAGAGAGCAACTTACCCTCAGAACTAGGCACCAGCTCATCTCTGCCTTCCCTTTCAGATCAACTTTAAAGAGCAGATCCTCGGTCACGCTTCGGTCCGGGAGACAGAGACAAGGGGGCTGAATTAGTAACAGCAGCTGCAAAGTGGGTGAAGTTTGGGGAGCTCTTAGGGCACGATCCCAGCTCTTCTGTGCTCCCAACACAGGGCTTCTTCCTGGGCGCTGGAGAACAAGGTGCTCAACAAGTCTTCCTCGCTAACAAAAATGAACAACACAGGTTGAGTGATGATCCCTTCCCGTCAGGTGGCATTTAAGAGGAACGATGCAGCGAGCTACTCAGCTGATCAGGAAATTTTAAGTGGAGCTTGCAGTGGCAGTAGGTTTTCCTAGGTCTCTCTCTCTCCATATATAGACACACACATATAGTGTGTGTGTTTGTATTATATCTATATATGTGTGTATATGTATAATATAAACGTTTGGTTCTTAGGCTCTCAGAAAATCCTGTCTGCCGGCTGCCTGGAAGTTAAAGAGTTGTTCTTAAGCAAAACGGGCTGATGCTTGGACACATCTCACGTCCAACAGGAGGAGGCAATGACGTCTGTAGCTTCATTGCTATAACAGCACCAAGGCTGCAATTGCCATTCATTGAAATGATAAGAGGCGCTCAGACGTAAGCAGCCTGGACCTTTTGCAAGAGACTGAAGATGATTTCCCCCTCCAAAACAAAATCCCCACCAAAAATAAATAACAATAAACAGCAAGCGAAGGGGCTGAGAGGGGAATTTCAGCGCTGCGATCAGATGCTTAGCTCCAGGAACATTTTGTAACTGACTAGACTTTGGGAGATTTTTACATATTGGGACGGGGGAGGGTAATTGTTCATCTCTCCCCAGGCAGAGGTTGATGGAGGCTCGGGAAGTGCTCTTCCTCCCATCTCTCCCCAGCGCGTTTTAGATCGGGTACCATACTAAAGTGTTTGGGGTGTATGGCTAAATCTTAAGGAGCAATTGTATTTTATTGTACTGATGTACACACAGCAACGATCTTTTTCTGCAGCCGTGGAAAGGAAGGTGCTTTAAAATAAAAAAAGAGGATGCGAAGCAAGCGTTTCATTTCTGTGTGGGCTCACTGAATTGTCATCGTTCTGGCCGCATATAGAGTCTGTTTCCTTGCTGTGTGCTAAGCTTTGCTAAACTGAGGTGTGTGGAGGCGGAGGGTGGGGGCAGAGTATATAAATACCTAATACTCTCAATCCTCACAGTCACTGTTTGGAGCTGCAAAATTATCAGGAGGGGGAAATAAGAAGATCCTCCCCCCCCCCCCCCCCCCGTGATCTAGTGTCCTAGAAATGACAGCTCGGGTGTTAAATAACCAAAGAAACTGCCTGCCAACAACACACTGCTCCAGGATAGGTCCAAGTCTATTAGCATCAGCGATGAGCAGCACTCTCATTGCATGCAGCAGAATCAAAACACACGCATAGGCAGAGTTGCAAAGTAACGTAGTGGGTGAGGGGATCAGCCTTGCATCTCTGGACACTGCAACCTGCACTCCTTTCCCCACTTGAAAACAAGCATGTGAGATCACAGCTTAGGGCTTGATCCAGCCCTATTGAAGCCAATGGGAGTTTTGCCATTAATGTCAATGACAGCAAGATCATAGAATCTTAGAGCCATAGTATTAGAAGGGACCACAAGGGTCATCTAGTCTAACTCCCAGCCAAGATGCAGGATTTGTTGTCCAATCCATCTCAACAGGGCCCTCTTCCCTACTGGACAGTCAACACTTTAGTGCTGCCCAAGTGGCATTGTGTTCACTAGAGGCTGGGAGGGAGCTGGCAGGGCTGATGCCAGATAGGGAGGGGAGCAAAGCACTCAGTGAAGAAACTTGCACAGCTTCCTCTCACATTTGCCTTTTATTTCAAAGACACAAGGAGAGAGAATGAAAGGGAGAAGACACAGACATGCATCTGAAGAAGTGGGGGTTTTACCCACGAAAGCCTATGCCCAAATAAATCTGTTAGTCTTTAAGGAACCAGCAGACTCCTCGTTGTTTTTGTGGATATAGATTAACACATCCCCACCTCTGATACTAGACATGGCCTAGTGACCTGAGTGTGGGCTGGGATCTAGGTGAGCTGAGCTCTATTCCTAGCTATGCCAGTGCCTTGGTGCATGTCCTTAAGTCAGTTGCTCATTGCTCTGCATCTCTTTCTCCATCTGTAAAAGGATTCTTTATTACCTCACCTCTGATGAGTGCATTCAGCCCCGCTGCTGAAAGGTGTTAGGTATTCTACAGATTCTTACACCAAACAAAGCTATTGGGGCATTGTGCCCTGACCTTGGCAGTGGTTTGGTGCCACCCACTCTCCCTGTTTTCACACTACGAACAGTCACTGAACTATATGAAAAGGAAGTCATGTCGCTGAATAAAATGTCACCTACCGCTGTTGTGGTCTTTCCTTATGAATAATAGATCCCTCCACCCAACCTAAATAAAGAAATTGGCTTGGACTGCTATTGCAGCTCATCAATACACACATACACACCAATATCTGGCCCAGGGATGCTTTGTATTCACAAGCCAGACTGCGGTAGTCAGAATTACTGGAGGTTGTGATATGGAACTCTGGGAGAGAAAGCTGTCCATTTCCCCAGGCAATAGCAACCTTTTAGAACAGGCTCAGTTTTGAGGTAAGTCACAGCTATTGCTTTCTCCCTTCTCTCTCTTCATTCTCACCTCTAAGCTACTATCAAATGCTTCTACACATCTCCACATCTTGAACATGGTTTATCTAAACTAGTGTTTAGATGGGCAAAAGTACCCAAACGGGGCCCAATTCACCAATCTATTACACCAATTTTATGTCGGTGTAATTTTACACTAGTGACTTCAATGGAGTTACACCACAGTAAAAGTGATGTAACAGAGTTGTGAATCTGCCCCCCTACTAGCTACGAGATGTTGAGTTCTTATTAACTTCTCACTATTTTCAGTCACTTCATGGGGAAAAAGAGAAGGCAATAATCATGAATGATGAGGATGTAGATGGTGCTTGAACGAACACGTACCAGAACTAATTTTATGGCTGGCATGGCCCACTATTTATTACACTACCTACAAATGGCCTTTAATGTCTCTGTTAAGATAAAGTGGACAGTCTTCCATGTGAATCTTTTGAGGGATTTGATCACCGAGTGAATGTGGAGGCTTTTCCAATGAATAGGCAATAACTATCTTCTTTGTTATACATTCTTATGTAACCCTTCTGCCAGGTGGAGCCGGCAGCAACCAGGGCCAGGTTCAATATCTAGGGGCTTGTTTTCAACAATACAACACAGAACTGTCTCGAGCCCCCACCCAAGAACCTGGGAAACTTACACACCATCCTGGGAGCCTCCGAGAGGCAATATTTCCCTTCTTGCAAGCACAGAGTCTGAGTGTAGAAAATAAACTTTTAATGAAAGGAGGGAAATCACCTGACATTAATGAGGGAAAATGCCATGAACTGGATTCATAATCATAAAACTGGAAGCATGACACCAACCCCAGAATGCACGGGGCAGTGCCTTCTGCTTCATGTTCTTGAGTTCTACAACCAAAAGTTCCTTTACTGTGTCACTCTCTGCACCCTCATCCACACCTCACTCTTAGAGGTTGTCCTTGGCCAGTGAGGCCCCAGGGTTCAGAGATGCCTCTGTGTGAGTTCACCTCCCACTAGGGAAGAAAGGACCTTGCTTCTGCCATCTGAACACTTGCTCTGGCTGGCCACTCCACTAGCTGTGGTTCCTCACTGCTGTCCATCCCACCAGCCACTCCTTCTGCTCCTACCATCCGACTGCTCACTGCTCCCATCTGCTGACTGTCAGTCACCTTCTGCCTCTCTGCTGTGACCTCTGCAAGTCAGTCTCTAGTGACTGTCAGTGACTTTCAGCTTTTAGGAGGCTGGGCAGAAATGCTGTCCCACCACAAGTGATTTCAGTTCTCATTTAAGTACTTAAAATAACAAAGGCTCCTAATGGAGCCTATTTAGCTCTATCTTTGAACAGTGGGGAACAGGTTAAACCAGACCAGGGACCCTTAGGGACAGTCCATACCTCCTGGCTGGTACACCTGTCCCCACCCCTCTTACTTTCACAGGGGGCTGGCATTCGAGCCCCTGGCTTAACGAGGTCCTTTCAGCTGGAGGGTGACCCCATCATTTGAGACAAGTTAAGCCCAGTTCTGCTCCCTTTTATTCATACAATAAAAACAACATTTCACCACTCCCACATTCAATACTAAGGTGGCTGTTGTTGGGTTACAAATCAAAGTTGATCACTTTGAGCAACACAACTCTATCTGCTGGCTATCTTGGCAGAGTAGGTGTTTTCATGTAAATACAGTTTGCTCCTAAAGTCTCTCCCCCTCCCCAACTAGCTGTCAGGGGAGAGTTCATTCAGACCCTGCTTATACCATTTTTACCAGGTGTCTAAATTTGGAGCGTTTTTTCAGAGTTCCTTTTTTGAGGGCCCAGCAATACCATCCTCTTTTTTATACAAGTGTCCTAGAGAATTTAATAAGGATAAAACTGGAGTAAGAGATCCTGCCTGGAGGGTTTTTTAATCACCCTACAATATTCTATAGCAGGGATATAATTTTCCATTAAATTTTATATCATAATCTTCCTCCTTCAAATATATTTGTTTTTTTTCTGTAACATGTTGTAGGACTTTTGTCCATGTTTTAGGAAGTTACAGCCTGGCTCTGGCTTTTCAGAAGGCTTGCTACTAATACTATAACCATGCTGCCAGATCTTGTTCTTTATTATAGAAGCACAGAAATTAGAGATGGAAATATGGATTAGGTCATGTATTGTGATACTGGCAAGGAATGAATGTTCCATAAAATATATTCTGAGGATTTGTCCAGTCAAACATTAATTAATTCCACCTCCCTCAGAAGTTTATTCCATTATTAGATCGCACCAGTGGGAAGTTCTTCTTACTGTTTATTCTAAATATTCCTCAGCTTAATTTCTTCCCACTCCTTCCTACATGCTTTGGACCATTTTAAGCAACTTCTCTTGATATTTCTTTAAGATGTTTGACTTGTGCAATAGAAGAGGAGGAGAAAGAAAATGGGACAGACATCCCCATACCATTAGTGGTAGAATTCCAGATTAAGACTGGTTTTCTAAGATAACAGTTCTGACTTAATGTTTGTTCTTTGAGAGGTGCTCTCAGAGGAGTTGAGGAAAGGGGAAATTAGGTCAGATTGCATGTCACACAAAGGTTGGAGGTAATTTTCCAGTGAAGAAAAGTGGGGTGAGATTGCTTTGGGGACAGGAATGCAGCCAGCTTGGAGTAATTTATCAATGGCAGTATTTGCATTTTCTTACAAATAAAAAACAAACATAGTACTCACTACTTCCCCTTTAAAATAAAATTTGTCTTTTTTCTGTACATGGTAGCATGTAACTCAGACAAGCCACTGGGAGTAAAAAAAATGCAGCATATCAACATCTTGCACTAAGTTAGTTTTCTTATTTCCTGATCTATATTAACCAACTCTTTTATAAAGTTATTTATTGAATGTTGTTCATTTTTCAAAGGTTTCGATCACTTCTTTTACCAAGAATTCCAAGTGTTGTTTTCATATCTTTTGATGGAGGTCAAGGATATCAGTGGGAATGATTCTGTTAAAATCTCGTCAAACTAGTAAGGAATTCAAACTCTGGGGGCCTAAGTCTGAAGTCTTTCCATTAGCTTCAATGGTTTGCCTGAATAAAGACTGATAGCCTTGGTCAAAGCCCATTACAGTCAATGAGAGTCTTTATATTGACTTCAGGAGTCTCTGAAACAGGATCCAAAAGTAAGGATTTCAGAATTAGGCCCTCCACCATGGAAGTAAAGGCTCTATTAAATTGATTCCCCATACGAGGTCGACTTATACTGCTTTCAGCCTGATGAATTTAGACTGAATATTTGCCTCATCTGAGACCGTACTGAAATCACCAGATGAAAGACCTTCAATAAAAATAGCTCAGTTCGCAAACACTTTATTTTTAATCAAAGGACGTGTTACCAGCTGAATCCATCAATCGCGCTTACAAAGGGGCATTCACGTTTTTTACTGACAAGGTGGAATGACTGCAGCTTATTTTAAAGGGTATAAACTTAAAAATCCAGAGAAGAGACAAAGAGCAGTGGTAGGCAAGCCCTGTTCTCCACTTCATACAGTACACAGATATACAAAATTCAGTTCAACTCCAGCGCAGACAAAGCAAACAACCAAATTCAAGAGTCATAAAACCAAAAGAAGAAAAATAATTTTGGTAAACTTCTTTTCTTCGTTACTTTTCCCTCAGAAGGCTTACCTTACTCAGTCAAATCACTACACTCCCTTCCCTTTGAAAAAAAAAATCTGCAGCCTCATGTGTGCACAGTACTTTTCAGACCTAAATTATGATTCTAATCCTTCAAAAAAAACCACCAAAAACTTATGGAACATATCAAGCGCTTCCTCAAAGAGTGCTGTGTCCTAGGAATAAGGCAAAGAATAGATATGAGAAGCCTCTAAAATACATGTAGTTATATTTTAAGCGATTCTGCATAAACCTGCGTGCTATGGTTGTTTTGGGGAGGGGATGGCTGACAGCACTAAAGCCAGTAGCTATCCCAGAGATCTGAAGTATGGCAGTGGCCATTGCAGTTGGAAAACATAGAGAGGTTTTCTCATGCATAATGACTCCAGAGACAAGGAAGTGCTATATGTTAAGGTAAACTCTTTCAGTAGCCCAGATTAGCAAACTCTCCCCTCAAGGTAGTAAAATCCCTTTAAATAGCCAACAATTACCCAAAGTGGTAAAGTTATATTTACCAGACATCTCTGATATATGACCTAACACCATGTAACAGGCACTATGGCATGAGAGTCAATTCTGTTTCAGGCATCCAGTGACACATTAGTTTTCTCAAGCAGATGAATGTTATTTCTTAATAAGTCTTTGTGAGGTCACTTTTAATATATTGCTCTGGATATTATATCAGTATGGTCTAATCTTTCCAAAAACCCTTCTCCAAAACTGATAGCAAAACATTCCCCCTTAGTGGAGAATATACTCTTTCATACTTTGACAGAATAATCCTTACCATTTATATCACATTTTTTAATCTTCAAAGAAATTTTCAAATGCTAACTATTTATCCATCCAACACCCAGGGAAGTAGGTACATTTTATTATCCTTATTTTATAGAATAGGGAACAGAAGATGAGAAAGGCCCATTCTGCCACCTTTATTCATACTGAGTAGTGCTTTGATCCATAAGTAGTTCCATTATGGAGTAAGATCTACAAGCCCTTCCATTCATGGAGTGAGATACGACTCAACATGGGCAATGGTGCCAGAATCTGACCCTCTGTGATTTGACTGAGGCCATGGAGGGAAATTAGAGATAGACTTAGATTTTACGTGTAGAGCTGAATAATTGATTTTTCTGTTCAGCGGCTGAGTTGGAAAATCTGCAGGGGAAATGGTTTGTTTCTAATCAGGCTGAATTTTTTTTTTTCCTCACTGCAATTAAAAACTGGAAAAACAGCAAAATATATTGACATTTCTATATTTTTTCACCTCAGACAAAACTTCTTACCAAATTCGACCCAAATTCACAAATAGTTTTGGTGACCCCAAAAGTGCATTTTTCAGTGAATTTACTATTCACCAAAACAAAATTGCCCAGCTCTACTTATGAGTCTCTGGCTCTATGGGTGGCCAGTGACCCGGCCGTTGGGGGGCGCTAGCCCCTAACCCCTGCCCATGTGCCCGAGACCCTGCCTCTCCCTCTCCCTTCCTGTCTCCCCTCCCCCACAAGAGCCCAGAGCACCCCCACCATGGCCCCGGCCCCAAGGATCAGGCTGCACAGCCACAGTGCCTCCAGCCCTGGTGTGCTGGATAGCGCGGCTGCAGCTCCCCAAGCCCCAGTGCGCCAGGTGGCCAGATGACACAGCCCTAGCCCTAGCCCTCCTGAGTTCCAGCATCAGACAGGTCGGCCAGGCCCAGCCCCAGCCAGCCTGGGCCAGGGGCAGAGCACAGGAGGGGGCATAGCATGGGCAGGGCCATGCAAGGCTGTTTGGCACAAGCTCCCCCAGGTAACGATACCCGTTGCCCACGCCTGGCTTCCACTCCTTTGCTCAGATCACCTCTCCCATTGAAAAACAAAAGCTGGAACCTATTGACATCTGTACCATTTTTCTGCCCCATGAGCTAATTTACAGTAGCAATAATGATCAAGTATCCCTATGCAGCTGACACTGTACACAGTACAAACTGATACATACTACAAATAAAACTCAAAGGACTGATTCAGATCCCATTTTCTTATGCTAGGAAATGACCACCATTGTAGATTTTTTTATCATCTCATAGCTTAACAATTTGTAGGGGATGAAATGTGTATTTATAAATGTCACCTGAGACTCTATGCCCCTAGTGAGCCAATATCATGCCCATTTGCAGAAACAAACTGTGCTGCTGTAAATAAATAAATAAAATAAAATAATGCTATTTCAGCATAGAACAAATATGGCAATTTCATTAGATTAATTTCCGTTTCCTCATCTAACAGAACAGGAGAAGAATCAGGGCAGTAATTTAGAGAGGTGTGATTTAAATTTGCTCCTTTATACTTATAATATCTGCTTCCTGTATTCCAATCTTTTCTCCTCCATGAATGAAGTTCTTTTCTTCCATTTTTTCTGGCAAGTCCTTCAGATGTGCCCAACATATATTGCTGCTCCAACCTGCCCTATCTCTGTTCACAAATGCTAGCCATAATTATGCAACAAGAGTGGTCTTAGTTGTAAAAATATGCTAATTCATTTTGCGTATGGCTGATCTCAAATTAATAAGGATACCAATTTTTAGGTATTCTGTCAAATTGTAGACTAGATTTCCACACTAAACTCAGAATAATTTTGAATGACACCCAATTGTGGTGGGGTGTGGGGGGGAGAGAAGGTGCTGTGACTGTATGTCACAGACTCATTTGTAATTCTGATCACTGCAGAAAGGGACTTGTATAAAGCCAAGTAGTTGAGGGCAGAAAGGGGCTGCAGGGAGGATGTCTGCAGTCACTCTCTTTGAGGCTAGCGGGAGAGTGGAGCTTGGCCCAGATGGAAGGGAATGCCCGAAGAAGGGTAGAGAAGGAGCCTGAGTGGGTTGTGTGTTGAAAGAGATATAACATCCATCTATCCATTCTCAAGGTATTGGAAAGCTGTTTGCACACAGGGCAATATACTGATACACACAAGCAAACTTTTCACCATTAAAAGAAGTCACTACTTACTAACAGTTACCACACCTTGGCATCTGAGACACCTTATACTTAAAAAAGGGAAACAGCATGCAACACCTCAGATAATAAAGAAAGATATGAAAGAGGAGAAACGATCCTCACAGGCCTCTAAGCCTTGAGCTCTGCGCTCTGGATTTAGTTTATGCTCTTCCATCTTCTCCAAGAATTCTTCTCCTGAAGAACCAGGACATGGAAACCTCAGTCCCTGGAAAAATCATGGAGCAGGTCCTCAAGGAATCCATTTTGAAGCACGCGGAGAAGAGGAAGGTGATCAGGAACAGTCAACATGGATTCACCAAGGGCAAGTCATGCCTGACCAACCTGATTACCTTCTATGATGAGATAACTGGCTCTGTGGATATGGAGGAAGCAGAGGATGTGATATACCTTGACTTTAGCAAAGCTTTTGATACGGTCTCCCACAGTATTCTTGCCAGCAAGTTTAAAAAGTATGGATTGGATGAATGGACTATAAGGTGGATAGAAAGCTGGCTAGGTCATCGAGCTCAGTGGGTAGTGATCAATGGCTTGATGTCTAGTTGGCAGCCGGTATCAAGTGGAGTGCCCCAGGGGTCTGTCCTGGGGCCGGTTTTGTTCAACATCTGCATTAATGATATGGATGATGGGATGCATTGCACGCTCAGTAAGTTTGCTGGGGGGAGAGGTATATATGCTGGAGGGTAGGAATAGGGTCCAGAGTGACCTAGACAAATTGGAGGATTGGGCCAAAAGAAATCTGCCAACCCTACTGCCATTGGGCCTGAATCTCCTGTTACTTTTACTGGTGAGACAAGGTGGGTGAGGTAATCTCTCTTTTACTAGATCAGCTTCTGTTGATGAGAGAGACAAGCTTTCAAGCTTACATAGAGCTCTTCTTCAGGTCTGACTATTGCAAGACACGGCACCTTCAGCCTAGCACCAGCAGGACAGTCTCTAGCACAGAGGTTCTCAAACTGAGCATCGGAACCCCTCACAGGGGTCACAAAGTTATTACATGGGGGGTTGCGAGCTGTCAGCCTCCACCCCAAACCCTGCTCTGCCTCCAGCATTTATAATAGTGTCAAATATATAAAAAAAAAATTTAATTTATTATGTGGGTCGCACTCAAAGGCCTGGTATGTGAAAGGGGTCACCAATACAAAAGCTTGAGAACCACTGCGTCTAGCACATTCCATCCTCACTAAGCTAACACTAAGAGGGAACTAAATATAATAAAGAATGGCCAGAGGCTGAAGCATGATGAAGCACACCCAGCATGCCGAGAGTGTGACCCTCCACTGAACATTGACTTACAAAAGCCACCTGAGCAAGATACATAACTTTCTCAGCAAACTGGCAGCTTTTTCATGAGGCAGGGATGCTCTGACTCAAGGACCTCAGCCCTTGCCATCTCGTACTCAGTAGCAAAGTACTCTGTGCCAGTATGCAGTTGGTCAGCACATACCAAACTTGCTGATGTGCAAATCAACTCAACAATATGCATCCTCACAGGAACTCTCTGACCGACTCATCTTTCATGACTTCCAATTCTGAGCCACATTGATCTGTGCTGCAATCTCCCTCCTGATGTAAGGGGGAGCAAACAATGATACATATTTGAGGAGTGCCTGCTAACTAAATTCAGCAGTGAGCTCCACTTGGCCACTGACAATGCTATTGCTTGGCTCAGTGAATACGCAAACACTAAATAAATATATTTTATAAGCCAGGGCTGTGAGGATTTCAGTGGCCAAAACTGAATTATCTACTGAGATAGAAGGTGTGTGTTTGAGTGTAGAAGGGCTCAGCCGAGGCTCATCCCTCCGCGGGGCTGTGGGGGATCCCATGGCCTCACAATAGTTCACTATGGACCCTGGCCCTGGGTCAGGGTGTAGCAGTAAACAAACAGTCTGCAGCTCAGACCCTTAGGCAGGGGCTGAGCCACGAGTTCAACAGAAGCCCAGGCCCTGTGTCAGGGCAGGGCAGCAAACAAACAGTCTGGAGGTCAGGCTTCTGAGCATCTGGTGTGAGGGGGAGACTGCCACCCGTGAGTGGGATGGCAGGGGGGATGCAGGCCCACTCGCTCCACTGCATCCCAGCCCAGGGCCCTAGCAGCGGCAGGAAACTCACTGCTGTGTCAGTGGGGATCCTGACTGCAATACACCGACATGGGTTCTGGCTGAGCTGCGGTCAGACTGGGGTAGGCTGCCCCCGGGCTACTTCCCCTCGGTACCTGGTACCTGGGTTAGGGCAGTGTCCTCGGAGGTTTCCAGCACCATCGGTTCCTCCTGGTAACGGGTGAGGGGTAGGCTTGGTGGCTCCTCAGGGTAGCTGGACAGGGGTAGGCTTGGCTGGCCTGGCTAGTCCTCATGTCGGCCGCAGCCTGCGGGCATGTCCCAACCCGGAGCTAGGCCACAGGCATCTGGCCTCTCCGGTGGCTGGCCTTCAAGTGAGCTCTGCAGTTGGGCTTTTCTACTTCTCGTCCTGTACCCAACCTCTGGGGGGCGGGTGCAGGACCCGCTGGCTCCGCTCACATTGGTGCTAGGGGAGGCTCATCATTCCGCAGGGCTGTGGGGGACCTCACCGTCTCACTACATTGAGAAAGAGAAATTCATTTGGATAATGAAATTCCTTGGGGATTCAGTAGCTCCTGGCAGATATTTATACAGTGTAGGCCAAATTCTGCTTTCCAATACATCACTGTACATCTAAAATAACTCCAGTGAAGTCAGTGGAGTTACTCCAGATTTACACTGGTGATAATAAAGAGTATAATCTTGCATTGTATGTTTAATGAAATCAGATCAGACACTCTGTCATTCTCATTACTGTTAATAGTGATATTTCATAGTGTTGGCCTAATTCTCATTTCATAATGTTGGGCCCCAGCCCTGCAAGTATTTCAATGTTGGCAGAGCTCCATTAACTCCAGTGGAGCTCTGGGTGGGCAGGGTGATCCATTCATCCATCCAGCTGGAGACAGTTGCAGGATCTGGGCCAAAGTTAGGAGTAACTCTGTTGAAATCAGTGGAGTTACACTGGTATAAAATCAGTGTAAATGAACCCAGCTACAATCAGCTACCTGTGTTCTTCCACCTATAAAAATAGTCCCTCCAAAAATAAATCAAAGAAAAATAGCAGTAATTTCTAGTGTTATTCAGACTCTGAAGCATGGGGTACTCTATTAATTGTACCAAACAGTATTTTGAGTTTATTTCCATTAAATTCAGAGCTTGGCTCACTGTATTAAAGGCCAATCTTGTATATCAAGACTGCTCAGGAGGGATCAGGTGGCTTATCAGGAACAGGGGTTCTCTCCAGAGAGAGAATGGGTCAATAGCAGTCTCCACACAACATGATATCACCAGAAGCAAGTACATAAGCAAGGTTGGTGCAAGGAAGTTTTGCGCCTTAGGCGAAACTTCCACCTTGCACTCCTCCAGCTAACTCCGCCCCCCCCCACGGCAGCTAACTCAGCCCCCCACCCGGGGAGCGCACGCAGCTACACCCCACCGCGCGGACAAGCTAACTCCTCCCCTGCTTCCCCCCCGGCAGCTACTCTGGGGAGATTCCCGCTTCCCGGCAGTAACCCTGCCTGGGAGAACCTCCTGGGAAAACTAGTGTCGGGTAGCCGTGCCGCAGTCACTGGCTCGCCTGCTCCACGAGCAGACCGGTGCTGCTCTATTCGCTCCTCGCCAGGCTTAACGGTGCTGATTGGAGGCATTAGAGCTGGCTGGTGTCAGACGAGGAGCAGAGCGAGGTGACTGGAGCAGGAGCGGTTCTCCTGGCACCCTCGTATGCAGGCAACCTTCGTGACCCCCCTTCACTCACCTCACCCCTCACTGAGGGGGCTTTTAGGCGCCCCAACCACTAGGCACCGCTAGACCGGACGCCTTGTTTTTCCAAATGGTTTGCACTGGCCCGTTACATGAAGAACATACAGCACAAGCCATATCTGGTCAGACCATAGGTCCATCTGGCCCCGTTCTCGTCTCTGACAGTAGCCAATGCCAGTGCCCCAGAAAGGAACGAACCAGCACAGGAAATCATCAAGTGATCCATCTTGTGCTGACCCATGCCCGCTTCTGGAAAACAGAGGGCTAGGACACCATCCCTACCCGATGCCTGCTAATAGCCACTGAATGACCATATCCTCCATGAACTTATCTAGTTCTTTTCTGAACCCTTTTAGAGCTTGCCTTCACACAAGCCGTGTGCAAAGGCTTCACAGGTTGACGTGTGTTTTGTGGAAGAAATACTTTCTTTTCTTTGGTTTAAAACAGTTGCTGCCTAATTAATTTCATTTGGTGGCCCTAGTTCTTGTGTTACCGAGAAAGAGTACATACACACTTCTAGTATTACTGTCTCCAACACAGTCATGATTTTAAGACCTCAATCATATTCTCCTTATTCATACTCTTTTCTAAGCTGAAGACGTCCCAGTCTTATTAATTCGCCTCATAAAGTAGTTCATAATTCATTCTTAAAAAGTGGCATTAATGTGTAGTTATGTTAGATAGCAAGGAAAGCAGATGGAACAACGAACACAGTGAATCATGGGGAATCTGTACAAAAAATTCTTGAACACAGTCTTTCAGATATCAGATTATGACCAACCCAAATTACTGTGCAAATGCCTGTTGCAGTGTCCCCTGTTTCACATTTATGGATACAGTTTAAGGCACAGCTCAATTTATGTGTTTTTTGGTAGGATTTTCAAAGGAGTATAAGGGAATTAAGCACCCAACAATCACTGAATTTTAATGAGATTTGCATTCCTGACTCTTAGGTTCCCAGACTCAGATCTTTCCAGTAACTATCTAAGATCATGAATGTGCATCCTGAGCTGCTCACTCATCATATCATAAAACCAGGGGCGGCTCCAGGCCCCAGCATGCCAAGCGCATGCTTTGGGTGGCATGCTGCGGGGGGCGCTCTGCCAGTTGCCGAGAGGGCAGCGGGCAGGTAGCCTTTGGCGGCATGCCTGCGGAGGCTCCGCTGGTCCTGCAGCTCTGGTGGACCTCCAGCAGGTGTGCCTCCGGAGAGTCCGCTGGTCCCACGGCTTCGGTGGAGCCGCGGGACCAGCGGACCCTCCGCAGGGACGCCTGCAGGAGGTCCACCGGAGCCGCAGGACCGGCGAGCGGCAGAGCGCGCCCCGCGGTGTGCTGCCATGCTTGGGGCGGCAAAATTGCTAGAGCCGACCCTGGGTCTCAGGCTCCCACTCAAGCCTGAATGTCTGTGCTGCTATTTTTAGTCCTGCAGCCCTGTGAGCCTGAGTCATCTGACCTAGCCTCTGAGACACAGTGCCATAGGTTTTTTATTGCGGTGCAAATTGTCTTCCCACTTATATCAGTGTCATTCCATTGACTTTAATGGAGACACTTCCACAAGTGTAATTCAAGGGTGAGAGGAGAATCAGGCCCTAAGAGTAAATATTCATGAGGCATATTTCTCAATAACAATCAGTATGCATTTTTGTTTAAAATCATTGCCTGTTTTTAAGCACTACATAAGACAACAACCATGAGTGGCCTATTTTGCAGGCAGCTATTGCAGCCGATTCGGCCACCTTTTATGTATCTTATTTTTAAGCAGGGCTTTTCATTACTCTTCTCAAGAGTTCTCATTGTAGGAAGAGAAGACTGTCGATTCCTGCGTTAACACTTTTTTCCCCACCTATCGTGAATTGTGTTGGTAGAAGGTATGGGACTGACAGCCCTGGAAAGCAAAGTCCCTTCTAATCACTTATTGGGTACAGCATAAACAGTGTCCTCAGCAGCATGCCACACTCCTGATCAGGTTTCAGTATAAAAATCTGAAGACAGAATAGTATTTTCAAAATTGCTGGGCATGCTAACTTGTACACTGAAAGTCAGAAGGCACATTGGTGTTGCTCGCTCATTCAATTTTATCATGAGTCTCATAATATTTGGTGGTTTATTTCAAGTCCCAGCTCCTGAAGACAAGCAAATGCATGATGGTAGTAGAGAAAAGCTTTAAAATGTGACCCACAAAAATCCTGAGACCTCGCAAGCCAGAGGCAAATAAAAAGGACCCAGAATGTATTGCTGCGGTTTTCTTAATCTCACTTTTGAGCATTTGAGGTTGGCAATATAATACTGGAAAAAGCTTTGTGACATTTAACAAAAGTATGAATTACCCACTCCCTCATGTCATTTTTGTAAAGCTTTCCATAATCCATTTGAAAAAGGCAAAAAGGATGAGTGGGCTGTTTTAAGTGTTATACAATTTAATTCTGAACTCCAGCCTGTGAAGAGAAGTTTATTACCACATGCAAAAATAAGATGAGTTCTATGAAAGTGTTTGTTCATTATTAGTAGCCAGTCATCAGACCTCTGGTTCATTAGTCCTGTTGTTCTGGCAGTTTAACAGCTACTCCAGACAACTGTGCTTTTTCTCCTGTCTTGGAGGTGGAAAGACAGAGCATGCTAGCAGCTACAGGCTCTAAGGGACACTGCACCCACAGACCTGCGTGTGGGTGGATGAGGGTGGGAGGGACACATCACTGCACCTGGTGGCAACTACCAGGGTTGGATTGTGGTGTGACACTGCACCCAGAGACCTGCTAGCGGGGAATGCTGCACCCACAGACCTGCGTGTGGGGGTTGGGACAGACATATCATTGCACCCGTACATCTGCAGGGAGCTCTGGGTGGGCTTGTTGGGTGACCCTGCTGGAAGCTATTGCAGAAGGATGGTGAGCACACACACTGAACCTCGCAAAGCTGCATGCAGAGGTGGGGGCACCTCAAGCAGCCCCATCTACAGCTCTGTCTGTGTGGGGACATGGCACCCAGAGACCTTCCTGAACTTAGAGACCGCTTTGCAGAGCTGTCTGGACTGCAGCTGCACTACACTTGGTCGATTTCTCCCCCCACCCCCCTCCCTTGACACCACACGCTGGCACCAGAGCCGCAGACACACCCTCCCCCATCCTGTGCCTGGCGCTTTGCCTTCTCTAGCAGGAGCTGTGCACACATCCCCCCTTCCCCCCGGCCGGGCCAAGCTCTAAGCAGCTGGACCAGCACACACTGCTCCGTGCCTGGCACACTGATGAGGGCTGCAGCACAGGCTCGCATCATCTGGGGGGCGGTGAGGGGGGAAGGCTGGCGGCTGAGCTGTGCCGAGCGCAGGAGTGAATGGAGCGCAGGCTGCTCGCTTCGCCCTCTGCTCCCCCCTCCTGTTCCATTCAGCCAGCCCCGGCCCCGCTGCTGAGCCTGCTGACGTCAGAGCTGCCTGCGTCAATGCTGCCTCAGTGACACACACAGGGGCTTTCTCCCCCCTCCTACTCCTCCACTTTTTTTTCTCAATGAGCAGCCTAATGGGATTTTTATGATCCTGCTTATAAATCAAACCATTAGGGCGACTCACTGCGGCTGGCACGTTTACTGTTAATGATCCCTTTGTCCTTTTTTCATCATTTTTTAACCCTGGGTTTCCATGCAGAGCCTGAGCGGAGTGTGCCTTCCGCCTCCATGCATTTGCACGGCTACCTGCCCACGACAGCTCCCTGCATCGGGGTTGATGCAGAATAAAAATACAGCCACCGCGAAGGAGGCCAGAGTCCACACAACACCCTGCTGCTAAAACACCCACAGAGCCACCCGCTTACTACAGGAGTTTAGATGATTTCCCCTCTTAAGCACCCCCCCCAAAAAAAGACAGCTTTGTGGTCAAGCTGGTTGGTATTTTTCATTATTTATTTTAAGCAGCCTGACATTGTCTCCCCTCTCCGGTTTAACATGCTTGGCTCTGAATGCATCTAAAACAGGTGCTTTATGCATGTCTATATAGTATGGATTAAACGAGCCTGCACGCTGCCACTCACCAAGGTCAATGGGGAGTTGGCATGTGCCATTGAGCCTGTAATTAGTGCATGGGGGGGTGGTTATCAAAATTGGGGGCATGATCCTCTCCACCCTGCCACACACCCCCCTCAAAGTTGATGGCAAAGCGCTCATTAATTGCAGTGGTGCAGGATCAGGCTTTGCCATTAAAAGTATCTAGGTTTAGATATGCACACAGGACTATATGCCCATCCCGCTGTAGCCCATGAGAATCCCTGAACATAACAGGCCCCAGATTTGGCTCATGGAGAACACGTACCCACACCTTGGCCCACATCCTGTCCTGTGTTAGTTCAAGTTGACCAGAACAATACCAAACTGCTCTAACACAGTCTTACCCTGCCACCACAGCATTACCCCACCATACAGTCATCCTTAGTGACATGGAGCAGCTCCTATCCTACACTCCCCCCAGTGCCAAGGACATGGGTATGGCTCTCTCAGATGTGGTCCACACGTAAAGCTTAAAATTCACACCTAGAATATCAGGGTTGGAAGGGACCTCAGGAGGTCATCTAGGCTCAACCCCCTGCTCAAAGCAGGACCAAACCTCAGACAGATTTTTGCCCCAGATCCCTAAATGGCCCCCTCAAGGAGGGAACTCTCAATCCTGGGTTTAGTAGGCCAATGCGCAAACCACTGAGCTATCCCTTCCCCTGAGACGGTTATGACAACCTAAGTTCTGTAGCAGACACTGCTAAGGCAGCAGAAGAAATTTTCTGTTAACCTAGCCCCTGGCTCTTAAGGGGGTGGATTTACTACAGTGACAGAAAAACCTCTTCTGTCACTGTAGTAAGTGTCTATGCTACTGCTGCATAGCTGCAGCATTGCAAACTATAGTGCTTATAGCGTAGACATATTCTTATACTCTGTCCCCAGCTGTTGAAGGGCCTCCTGAGGCCACAAGTAGCTAGTGTAAACTAGAGCAACCCTCCGGCTCTGGACCATTATCTACTATATTATATTTTTCCTATGGATACAAAAAACACCAGATTTATAAAACACCTGCCCCATTGTACCAACTGTGTTAAAACGCAACAGCAGCTTTGGGTTGAAATACAAAAAAAGAAATTTAAAAAAATCGCAAGCAATTAGACCACAAAATAGAATTTTGGAGAGAAAGAGAATTCCAACAACTGAATGACTCATGCACAGCAAGGGCTTTTACTGTACAGTTTAAGACTATATCGTTATTTGCATTTTTAACACAAAAAAGGAAACATAAACCCAATATCTTAACAACGTGCTGTGAGGCAATAAGAATCATTAATGAATATGTACTTTAATACCAAGATACATACATTAAACCTGCATTTGCAGTACCTATGTGTTAATCTGCATTTTATTAAAGTATATCAACATGAATTCAAATTTATAAACACCTGTTCAGCAGATAGACCACAAAGCCACAGATTTTTACCAGAGGACCAGTCAAACAAAGTGTATTGGGGGCTCATTATGGACTTGGATATCAGCATACCGGTGCAACAGCAATCTAACCTTTCCTACCCATGAAATGTGTGGGGAAAGGAAGGCAGACACCTGGGAAATCTGAGTACCACAGTGGACCAATTTAACCTTACTTGAAAGGCAGATTCTGCTTCCAGACGTGCAGATTAATGGACCATGTTCAAAGATGCCAGGAAAATCATTTAGGTTCTGTCATTGAAATCAGGGCTCATCATCCTTACTCAAGGGGGTGGGGGAAGGTGGAGTAAAAGGAATCGACCTTGTGATTTGTTCTTTCATGTCCTCCGCAATATGAAGGACAAATATGTTCATGCATTAGCATGTCACACAGTAATTTGAGCATATATATTGCATATTAGAAATAGTGATCTAGTACTCTTCCACTTACTTCTTCAAACTAAGATTAGCCTGTTTATTTCAAGCAGCCATCCCTCCTGCAACATCTGGGGCAGTAACCTAGGCACATCAGTGAATTATGTGCATGGCTGCCAGTCATAGATACAGCTTCCTCATGGCTCCCTCCTTGCTCATGGCCCATCCAAGGAGCTGGGCCTGGTACTCCAGGACAGTGCTTGGCCACTGTAGAAGATCCTAAGACTTGACAGGCAGACATTAGGGCCAGAGCATGCAATACCAGTAAGTAGGGCATGGTACTGAATGAGGAGTAATGGATATGGAGCTGGAACAGGCCTACTATCCAACCAAACAGCTCCTCTTCCCTGACAGTGTTATAAAGAGGAACAATAGCTGCACAATGGATTCAGAGCTGGCTCCACAGCCCTGTCCTGAATACAGAGCACTCTCTGGAGAAGCATGCTTGGAAGGAGTGAATCTTTGCCCTGCCTCAGGAGATACTCAGGATCTTCGATTGCACATCACTGCTAAATTGAGCCCATTATCGTGTATTTAGTTACTTTCATCCAACAGCGCTCTACAGACTTAATAGGCTATGTGATATTTCTACAAGAATCACTTCATCCACTAATGAAATGCAGCCACTTCTTAAGTAGAGCTGTTTTGCCTGGTCTCTGGAGGTAATAACTTCCAGAAAAGATTTTGTTTTATCCAGATGAATAGGTTCAGCATTTTTGGTTACTTGAACCCCTCCAACTGTTTAAATGCGAAACTAGCATGGGCTGTATGTACAGATTAGAGGTGAGTGCAGTGAGCTATGTTCAGATCTGGATTTTGAAACCCCCAATGTTAAACGTTATCCATTTTGGAGCTTTTGTTTGGGTCTCTCATATCAGCTAATAAATTTTTTAAAAATACCTCTATAGGTGGTAGACTTAATTGCTCAAGGAGCTTATAATGGGGCATGGCGCCTTTCAGCTATAGGACACTAGTTCAAATTCAGCCTAGGTGGATGGGAACTAAGAGTTGATGATGATGATCTGATGGCTACTTGATGGCCTGTGTGTGAAATGAGCTGGTGGTTTCAGTGTAGTTTCTTGTAGGCAGGTGTCTACATCATTCAGACACCACCAAAACTGGCATTAAGTGGCACTGGATGGTTTCAAAGGTGTCCCAGGCTAGAACAGGCATGGAAGCTGAACTCTCTCTTGACTTCAGAGTTAGCCCTTCTGGTTTATGACTGACACTAACTGGTCACAGCAGAGTAGCTTGCACCACCATTGCTCGTGCTGTATCTTTACTGTGGATAGTGGACTTCAGTCTCAATGGCTGTTCAGTCTTCCACTAAATTCATTTGAAAATGTAGAAGTGAAATATGAAGCCTATAGCAGGAGTTCATATTATAGACACAAAATACTGCACATACACCTTTGTATATAGAGCATAGATATTGCATTTAATAACCATGCCTCTCGCTCTCTAGTTAGTAAGGAGAGGGAACTGTGTGGTGGAAAACATAATTTGTACATTAGGAAGTCTCTGCTGCCAGATCAGCAGCAGCATCGCTGACGTCTGTACTCTCTCGCTTTGTTCCTGCTGCTATAAATCAAAATGACTACAGTCCAAATGCCTTGCTTGTTTAACTACAAATGCACCGCTAGTCAAGAAAAATCAACACTGGGAGGGTCCTAGATAGTTTAGATATATTTCAAACTGATTAACTGGAGAAGGTCCTAAAACAGGGTGAAAAAGATTTTTCAATTCATGATAAAAAATAGGTTTTAAATGATGAGATCCAGCAGAGCTGTAGAGATTGTGTATCTATAAAGGCACTGATGTCTTTGCTAAATGAACTATCAAATTTGCTTTTCTTAATATGCATTGGGATTTCTTTCTGATTAACACCACCTCTTCAGAAACCTTTTTCCCCTGTCATGTATTTTCTTCTTCTTCATCATGTAAACTAATAAATAAAATAAATTAATACAGGAGAGACAATAGATCAGGTTTTGCTTTCCCTGCTTGTATATTTTTTCTTGAGGATTTGATATATTTATTTGGAATTTTACAAGGGATGGTTTCTCTTCATAGCCAGATTGCTTGACATCTTCGCTTTAGAGGTGAAATTAACCCCTGTGTACAGCACAAGGCCTAATATACCACTTAAGTCCTAATGAAGTTCTCACAATAAGACTTTAGTGTGATATAAATATGATACCTAGACCTTGTGCTTGCCCTCTGTGCAGAAGTCAGTGCCACCTTGAGTCTTATCGGGAGCCTGGAGTCATCTTATTATACACGAAATGCAACCTAGCCAAGCTGAAATTGCTATTGGAACCTTTACATTACATTTCCTGACTCTGCTAATAAAGCTTTTTACATTTAATTGCAAAAGTTTTTTAAAGCAAGAAGTTTGGAGTTATTTGGTTTACAGAGCTGTGCCATTATACCATCCACATTCATTTAACCCCATCAGCTGTGCACTTAGGGCCTGATCCAAAACCATGCAAGTGTTGCTCATCTATTTTGCTATGCAGAAAAGCTGCATTTGAGACTCAAATCCAAATACTGCCTACTTCCACCACCCAGAGAAATCTCTGGCTAGCCCATGTTCAGTTAAACCAACAGGCATAAAAGTGGGCATGGTCACATGAGTGAAGAATCCCTGAAATCTAGCTGTTCATTACAGGACAGGGAACCAAGAGTCCAGTTGTGCTAAACCTCTGAATGATTAGTCACTGGTGAATGATGATCCCAAATTAACCCAACCTTAGCCCATGGTAGGAAAAGTTGCATTTAAGCAAGGTTCCCAGTTTCCCCACTTACACACGTTGCCTTTTATGTGGTTTGCCTCCAGCACTTTAAGAATAGCTCCACAGATCACCCAGTATCCATGTCTCTGATGGAGGAGGGTGGTATTAGGCAAAAGAACAATTTAAAGCAAAGGAGAGTCAAAGATCAGGAATTCTAGTGGGGCTGAGACATTGTCCAATGATCCCTTATGTGCATATGTGCACACACTGAAGTCAGCTAGAGATTGTTAGGGGCAGGTTTTAAAACTAACAAAAACTCATGCAAAAGCTGGTAGAATTTTAGTGGAATGGGGCCATCTAGCTGCCTGCAATCTACTAACAAGGGTTTATGGAGCAAGAAGATTTCTATAGAGGAATGCAAACAAGCCACTCCTTGTCCAAGCAGGAATATTAATCAGACAAGGAATGAAGAGGGGATTTTATATTTATATTTCCTCTTGCTTTCTCTAGGGCCTCCTTGAACAAAGTCCGTTTACTTTTATTCCTTTGGTTTTTTAGGGAAACCTTTTTATTTTGGTGGTGTGGACTAAGAGGTTTAAGACAAGCAGTACATGTTTATTTTCTTGTTTACTCCTTATACTGTAAGCAGGACCATTTCCAACCTGCTGCAAAATCTGCTGTAGTAGGGGCCTCAGGTAGAGAACAGCCTCTACAGAGAGACTGGATTGTGCACAAGTCTGCTCCTCATTTCTCCAGCCCATACAAAGAGGGACTGAGCAAGCTGAATTGCACATGGCCTAGCGGAGATATACTCTTGATGCCTGAAAATGTCCCAGTCCACAAGCCAAGACTTCCTGAACTACTATTTAGTCAAGATATTTTAGAGTGCTTCTGTATTAGAGTGTGCTGGCCTGCATTTAAATTCACCACCTAGGGTGACCAGATGTCCCGATTTTATAGGGACAGTCCCAATATTTGGGGCTCTCTCTTATATAGGCACCTATTACCCTCACCCCGCCCCGTCCCGATTTTTCATACTTGCTCTCTGGTCACCCTATCACCACCAGAGGACAGATTTAAGGCAAAGAAGTGAAGACTGTGTGTGAAGTGTATGTGAGGGTGGTCTGATCTCTCTTGCCTTCCTACATGCTCCCCCTCAGCTTAGACACTCCTCTTGGGAACCCCAGCTGCTGCTGCCTGCTCTAAACTCCCAGCCTGTGGCTACAGTTCCCAGATGTAGACAATGCCTCTGCCTACTCTCCCAGCCTGCCTGTGCATCTCCTTCCTTCTTCAGCCTGCACTGCGGTGTGGCGGCCTAATAAAGTAGCCCCCAGGGAGTCCAGACCATTCTTGAACACCATCCCTGACTAGACTGTCCTATCACTGAGACTAAAGGAATCTGCAATGCCACCACTCAGCCCTTCCTCAGGATACCAAGAGCCTGTCATTTTTGCAGATTGCATAGAGGACAGTGTGTGGATTGGAGGATGCTGAGGTGGAGGGTTTATACTGGTAGCACCAGGTTCCAGATTTAAGCTAAAAATAAGCTCAAACATGTATTTTTGAGTTTCTTTTCAGGCCAGGATTGAGAATGCCTTTGTGGGGTTATGTGTTGGATACTTGGAAATGATTTGGCCAATACTATTCTGCAGATAAAGCGGACTCCAATCTCCAGAGTTATTGGTCCAGCCCCTGCCACCAGTACCACGTGCACCAAAACAAATAATGAAGGTTATATTTCAAGGGCTCCTATGAACAGCTTTATTTTTCAAAGAGTCTGGTGGGGGAGGAACTAGATTTTATCTTAGAGATTTGAACTGAACACCTCTTCCAAGTTTCAAAACTATGCTGAGACCAATGAGAAAGAAAGAGTGAAAGGAGATGCTATGCTGACGTGATAAAAGACACTCACTGCTGTATTAGAGGCAAAGTGCTAATTTAAACCTTGCTCATAATAAGTCCTTGTATTGCCACTACTTATTCTGGAAGTCTCCCAAAGCAGGAAGAAACTCAATGGCTCAAAATAATTTTTGTAAACTTTGTGAAATTATATCTGGGCTGAGCTTGCCCCTTCATTCATTGAAATAAAAGAGCTATCCTGCACTATCTGAAGAGCACAAGCACCATCCTCAGGGCAGACTACTAAGAACCAGAGTGCAAACCACAAACTGGTTAAGTTTTATATTTAGATTTCACCAACCAATTATCATGTGTAAACTCCTCAGCCACTACAACAGTCCAAACATGGAGTTGCAGATAGGCCCCTTGGGTTCTCCTATTTGTCTCACCATCCACATGAGCCTACCTTTGTGATAGATGGCTGGCTTACACCAAGAATCACAGCAATATTCAGGTTACTCCCAATCCCAAAGGACGAGCCACTTACCACAGGTCAATTTTACCTTAGATCTCACACCAAAGACAATGCTTTTAGCCAACCCCAACTATACATACAATATGATGGGGGCTAATATAACTACAACGAGTCAGGAAAAAGATCTTAGCGTTATTGTGGATAGGTCTCTGAAGATGTCCACACAGTGCGCAGAGGCGGTCAAAAAAGCAAACAGGGTGTTAGGAATCATTAAAAAGGGGATAAAGAATAAGACTGAGAATATATTATTGCCCTTATATAAATCCATGGTACGCCCACATCTCAAATACTGTGTACAGATGTGGTCTCCTCACCTCAAAAAAGATAGACTAGCACTAGAAAAGGTTCAGAAAAGGGCAACTAAAATGATTAGGGGTTTGGAGAGGGTCCCATACGAGGAAAGATTAAAGAGGCTAGGCCTCTTCAGCTTGGAAAAGAGGAGACTAAGGGGGGATATGATAGAGGTATATAAAATCATGAGTAATGTAGAGAAAGTGGATAAGGAAAAGTTATTTACTTATTCCCATAATACAAGAACTAGGGGTCACCAAATGAAATTAATAGGTAGCAGGTTTAAAACAAATAAAAGGAAGTTCTTCTTCACACAGCGCACAGTCAACTTGTGGAACTCCTTACCTGAGGAGGTTGTGAAGGCTGGGACTATAACAATGTTTAAAAGGGAACTGGATAAATTCATGGTGGCTAAGTCCATAAATGGCTATTAGCCAGGAAGGGTAAAGAATGGTGTCCCTAGCCTCTGTGCATCAGAGGATGGAGATGGATGGCAGGAGAGAGATCACTTGATCATTGCCTGTTAGCTTCACTCCCTCTGGGGCATCTGGTATTGGCCACTGTCGGTAGACAGATACTGGGCTAGATGGACCTTTGGTCTGACCCGCTACGGCCGTTCTTATGTTATGTTCAATCCTATAAACGATGTACAGCTATACAGGAAAAGGAAATGAGTTATTTCCAAGGTTAAAACAAGTAAACCTACATACATAAATGAGTTATAATCTTGAATTTCAAAAAGGTAAGCTCCTATAATAAGCAAGCTCTATATGTCTTTTAGGGCTAACCCAGATTAAGCACTAGAGGTTCTCTTGTTTATGCTTAGAAAACCTTGCCCCCCAGAGTCCAAGCAGCAGAGAGATACAGTTCCTTCTTGTTAGGGGTTTTTATTCCCCTTCTTCTGTGTGCTATGGGCTGTGAACTCAGCTGATGGGAAGAATTCAGCTCCAGAACTCATCTTCACCTTGTAGGTGGGAGGGGCATTGAGAAGGGCAAAGTCGTTTGTCCTCTTTAATGTTCCACAATATTCAGTCTGGTGTCAATGGGCCTTCCTTGTTCACTGAGACATGTTACTTTCTGCTAGAGACCAGCACTTTATACTAGTTAATGGCATGCTCCTGTCACAGTCTTACAGTACAAATGCTCAAGTATTACCTTACAATATGGGATACAGATGTTATTAGTCAGATTAATGCAGGCAGCAACTCACAAGCATTCAATAAAGTCTAAACACTGAACATATTCTTACAATCCTAATACCTATTTTAACAGTACTAACATGCAGGTGAGCCAGGCTGGTTCCAGCTATGTATTTTTCAGCATTCAGTTGAGACGTGTGGACCTTGCCATGATCTGGCACCTGATCTGCCAGCACCACAGTAACCACTGCTCCAATTGTTTCTTCTGTCAAAGGGCAGGGCATGTCAAGAGAAGTAATTAATGACTCAGAAGCTTGGCCTTTTGGTTTGATATTTTGGAAAAAAAGTTTCCCTTTAACCATTCAGAACTTTAAGAGAAGAAAAATGGCAATTGCCTCTTAAATTCTCACATACGTAGACTATCAAATGTAAAAAACTATTGATGTCTTCATATACATCCCAGTGCTTGAATAATAAATGCCTATTGTACTGCAAGTGAAACCAAGCAACCAATCAGAATTTATAGCAGCTCTGTCTTCTCTTGTTATATAGTAGAGGCAACTTAAGGTGCTTATGATTAGATCAGTAACATGACGTACTGTAACAGCAATAGCCACTGTTGCAATGGGTGTTCCTCCAGTACCTTGACTTTGTCTCATCATTTGCTGCTGCAGGATAAATTCTTAATGGCCTTGAACACTCCATCATTGTGAGGGGGGGGGGTTAATTTCATCCTTTATTTTAAAAGACTTTTGTGTGTGTATTTCCCATGCAGTATATAAAAATAGTCAGTTCAGTGTATTAAATTTCTATCAGTGTCCTGTGTTTCTGGAGAACATCTTAATGGCAGTAAACCCCAAAAGTGGAATTTAATCCATTTTGTTGATTTAATCTGGCCATATAGATGTGGTGTTTATATTCTTGTGCATCTGAGGCAAAAATAATTCACGTGGAGAAGGTGAGTTATTTAACCTTGGTCACAAATTGCCATGTATGCCAGTTCTGGACTAGCTCCAATTCTTGGAAATCTACATCCAATGCTAGGTTCCAAGGGGTATATTTAACAGGGGTTCTGACTGGTGACAGAAAAGGATTACAGAGAAAAATAAGCATTTACTCCAGCAACTAACTCCCTCCTCTCCTCTTCTTTGAAGTTGTAATCAAGTCATCAGGTTCAGTCAATTACCAAAACCAGACTCAAGTCTAAAACTGCTCCTCCCCTATTTCCACCAAATAAACATTGGTCCAGACCAGGATTCTGGAACAATAAAAGCAGAGAAAATGCTTGACAAATCCACCACAGGTTTTTGGTAAGACCTTAGCTCATTCTTGGATGGGACACTTTGGAAGCGTTTAGTCAGTTCCATGTAGACAGCTGGTCAGGATATATATATTAAATAAAACCTGCAAGTTATTTGCTGTCGTGAAGTGATTTAGCTAATTCTTTACCTAATGCCATAAGTTCAAAGCACCCAGTTATCTGGATCACAACACAAACCATTCTACTTTCAGAGATCAGACACTTGGGATAGATGAACCCTTGAATATATACATTTCCCACTTTTACAAATATTTATTAATCTCCCAATTCACTTCAAAATCTAGCAGATCTTTGGATTTAGTTTTGTTTGCAGTTGCAGAATAGACATCTAAACCCTAATATATCTATCACAGAGGAGATAAGTCATGTATAGTTCTCCAGAAAAAAACGTAACACTTGGAAATACTGAGAACTGTTCTAAAAGGATTTGAGTATTAGAAGCTATTTGTTTGGGAAGGGAAAAGAAAGGTTATTTTCAAAGGTTTAAAGCCAGCTTGAAAAATATTTGAATGGAACAAAGATTTTTCAGAAGAAAAAAAAAAAAATCACAATTTTTCAAATCAGATACCTTTCCCACAGTTTGCTTTCTAAAGCAGGAACATACCAAAGTTAAACTCAGATAGGGGGCCTGTAACATCCTCAAAGCAATATCAAATTCAGCCTTATCCCCTCATGTTGTGATCCTATTAGATCTCACAACTTAAGCAGAATTTGGGCTGGATCAGGGCTAGAATAGGATACCTCCAAGAAAACTGCATGTACTAGCAGCAGCAGCGTTGGAGGATTACCACATACTGAATCACTCTCTCCATCAGAATTAAGACAGTGCCTCATTGGGATGTTTGGGACATCGTACTGCTCTTTAACCTTGTGTTGAGGCATAACATACAGGTTGCACCACCCATTCTGTGTGGCTGCACTCATGCTGACAGTTTTCAGAGAATCTTCCCCCAGCATTGGCACCATGGTAGTTAAGCCAGAGGGGAGGTCATAATGCATCATGGGAGATGTAGTCTGGACAAGGAGCCCACAGAGCAGATTTGGTACTTAAAGCACCAAACTACTGTGCCCGCAAGACACCATAGAGACTCAGAAGGACGTAGTATTGAACTTAATATTTTGACTGTTAGGCAAATTAAAAATTTGTATTCAGCATGACCCAGCCCCAGTTTTCCCAATCAAGAAATTCATGGAAAACATTTCAACAGAAAATTCCAACGAACACTAGTTTTTACTATCATGTTGTCTAGATCTGCTCTAAACCAGATTAGATGACACAGATAAAAATGCCTGCACATAGCCTCACTTAGAGCTTCCACCATTGTGAGAACCAGTGCTAGAGAAATTATGGGAAAATGCTTAAAAATTCTCATTAGAAATGCAGCCATAAACCCTGATCCCACAATAAGCTCCATGCAAGTGAGTTCTTGTGCTTGTGTGGAGGCCCTTTAAAGTCAGTGGGGCTCAGTCATGGTACAGAAGTCCCTCCATGATGAATTCACTGGAGTATTTGGGCTTAAGAGGTTAACTATAAGACTAGAAGCATGCAATAGTTGCTAAATGAGAGCCTGTCCACACTACCACTAGACTCCCACCTTGCACAGTTGTCTGTGATGATTGTGTCTGTAGTCCAACTGTTTTACTCCTGGTGTGGATGGAAAGATGCAGTGCTATAACCATCTTAGTGATATAGCCAAGGTTGGAGGCTTAAAATGTAGGCAAGTGGCTCTTAAGATCCATTTGTGTCTCATATTAGAGCATTTTATGGTTTACATTTGAGGAGGAGGAGTGGGGGTTTGGAGCTAACAAAAAAGTTCCATTGTGCAGGCACCAAGAGCTTTAGCCAGCCCTTCTGCATTTTAAAACTTCTGAAACAGTATGTGAAAACATGCTGACCCTTGGGAAATAAGTTGAGCTGTTAAAATAAATAGGTTCCAGCTTTTTCAGGAAGAGCAGATTGACAAAAGTGACGTATAAACACCCAGCAGCTTGTCGTCCGTTTCCCACCAGACTCTGGTGATTTAGTAAGAAACTTCAGCTCATGCAGATGGCTGCCTGGAAATTCAAATGCCAGCATGTTCCTTAGTTCTTCATTCTCTATTTTTCAGAGCTCACCTTTGACATAGTCACACCTGGTAAAGTGCTTTAGGAAAAAAAAAAAAAGGAGCATTGAAGGTTTCTGAAAAGGTTATAACTTAGTGGAGATGTAATAAGTTTTTCTTCCCACATACCTGCCTGCCTCACAATAGACACAAGATGGTACTAGTGCCAGGTGTAGGCAGTCTTAGTACCAAGAGAAGCCCATGAATACTGGAGTGGGGTTTCAGAGGTAATGAAATTCACGAGTCAGCCTTTAATTTCTGTTGGAAGTGAAATCAAACAGTCCTGGTTATATTGTGGATGCCATGCAGTTGGGATACCATGACCCAGAGACCACTTGTTGCCAACTGGCAGAGGTTTACATAGATCCCAGAGTCTGTCATCAACACACCAGGGATTGCAGGTGAGGTCTGTACCAACTGCCAGTAATAGACTGGTTGTCCTAATCATTGCAAGGTGGGTACAGATGATATTTAAGGAGGTAAATATCAATACCAGAAATTATGGTCTTAAAGTTAAAAGCAGATCACCAGGAGGTGATAGGCCTTGGAAGACTTCTGTTCAGGCAGGGGGCAGGAGATGCTTCGCTCTCTGTCTGAGCAGGTGTATATTGTGCAGCTCATAGTTTAAGCCTTGCTGCATGCAGAGCCAGATGCTAATCAAAGTTTGCAAAAAATCTACAAGAAAGAAGCCTACAGAAAACAAAACAAAAAAACACCACACACACCCAACAAGCAGCGGTGGGGAGCCATCCTGTTTATTAGTAAATATAACGGCTCACTAGAATATAGCAAGGGATATAGGAATGCACCCCCTATCCTTCACCTAGGGGACAAGCTGCTAGAGTGCTTGTCTTATGAAGAGAGGAACACAGCTGGTTTGGCTGTTTAACGCTGGGAGAAAGATTTTGGCTGAGCTGACTTATGAGACAGGAGAAGGTCCTGATAGCTAAGTGTCATCTCTAGAAAGTGTTTTATGATTTTGATACATAACCCTTTGTTTCCATGTATTCTACTTGCTTCTCACATCTATCCATTGTTAAAGAAACTTTTGTTTTCACTACAAACATATTGAAGTGCTTCTCCCTGATCCCAACAGAAAGCCTGTCAAACAAAAACCAGAATAAAAACAGAAGTCTTCAACTTGCCCTCAAAGGTCACACCACCTTTGTTTTGGGGAAATGAAGGTCAGAGACATGGAGATCACACTGCTTCTAGCCCTCCAAATTCAGTTTGGGGAATTTTTTAGCAACAGCTCCCCATCTTATTTCTCTTTAGGCAGCTCCGCAGCAGTTGAAAATGAGAGTCTCTACGCCAGTTAAGTCCCCAACTATATGGAGATTTATGGATCAAAGTCACAATGGACTACTGTAGCAGGGTGGATCCCTGCTCTAGCCCTCAAGGGGGTTAAAAACAGCCCAGGGAAGGGGCTGAGGCTGGAGAAGGCAGCCTTTTAAGCTGGGCTGATTGGGGAAGTGGCTGCAGCTGGGGCCACACCCCAAACTGAGTGGCAGGGCCTAATAAGGCAGCCAAGGAAGCCAAGGGCAGAGAGTCTTCCTCTGCCTGTAGAGGGAGAAGGGCCTGGCTGCCAAAAACCAGAGCAGGTACCTAGGGTAAAGCAGTGTTGGGGAAAGGCAGAGGAGCTGGGGAGCTCCTACCTGGAAAGCCCCAGGCTGTGGCCTAGAATTAGGCCAGGAGGTACTGGGGTTGTAGGGTGCAACCCAGGGGTAGGCCAAGGCAGCAGGTCCAAATGTCTTTGCTGATGTGTGGCTGATACTGCAGTCTGCCCCAGGGCATGGGGCTAGACAAAGACTGGCAGTAGCCAGGACACTGAAGCAAAGTGGGGACAGAGGGTGGGGGATTCCCAGGGAGGAAAAACCCCTAAGAGAAAGGGGTTACTGCTGGGGGGCAGAACCCCACATAAGAGGGGCACTGGGGTCCAGAGAGAGACATGGGGCCCGTAGCAGGAACCAAGGCAGATCACCGGCCTGCTGAGGGTGCTCAGAGCTGGAAATTGAGCTAATTCCTGAAGTGACCAGCAGGAGGCGCCGCAGGGGTGAGTGCCCACCCAGTTACAACTAGACACCCAGTAGCTTGTGCATCCTACAGAGCAAAAGTGTAACATGTGTTACACTAAAAGCATGGCCTCACGTATACAACCAACAGGAGAAGGTGACTGAATACAATCCTTGGAGCCCCAGGAAGAAGTACAACCACCTGATACCACCCTCTGGGATTTCTCAGAGAAGCAGCAAGAAAACCACTTATGTGTAAAGCCAGCCATCCCTGCTAGAGTCCACAGACCAACATTGTCAATGGTATCAAAGGCTGATAACAGATTTAAAGGAATCAGCATGAACATCTTGGGTAAAATTCTGATCCTACTGAAGTCAGAGAGAACTTTGGCATCAACTTCAATGGGACCAAGATTTTACCACTCATCTTTTTCCAACACCAGAAGAACAACTGACCAATGAGAGCAGTGCAGTCCATAACTAGGCCTAAAGCCAAACCAATAGAGAGGGCAAGGAGGTCATAAAGTTAGAGGGTGAAGATGACAGCCTTTAATAACCTCTCTCACAAGAAAGGAAGAGTAGAGATATGGGAGGTAACTGGTTAGATCAACAGAGTGATAAGATGTTTGACCCTGTTGTCCAACATCAAAATCTACAAGAACGAACCCTACAGGAAAAAGAAAAAGCAGTGGAGAGATATCCTGTCAAACAGGCCCTATGCTACAGGTCACACTCACCATTGGAGTACCTCCACCTGGTGCTCTGGAGACTAGCTCTTTTCAGGTCTGGCACCCACTTCAGCCCGCTCCCTATAGTCCGCCCCTTCTAGGGTCCCAAGAGTCCCCTTGGGCAACAATCCTAGGCAATCTTCTGCTCCACTGCCTGGTTTGTGCTACTTCCCACAGTGGCTGGTAGAGGAACCCAGGCCCACCCTCTAGTCCAGGTTTCAACCCAGAGACCCTACAACCAGCAGTCAAGGTTTGCCCAGTTCCAAACCTTGTTACTGTTTCTCTGGGCTGCTCCAACTTTATATCTGTCAGGCTCCTTCTCCACTCTTCTCTGGGGATGCCCTTCCCTCAGGGCCAGGACCCCAGGGCTTCCATTCTACTCATCTTTTCCTCCTCTCCCATCCTGCAGCTATAGAGTGATTGTAGGTCTCTACACTGCAGCCCCCTTCTGCTGACATCTTCCTGGCTTTATCATAACTCTACCTGTCCCCTCTCAGCTGGGCTCTATTCCCAATCAGGGATTGCTTATCTACTTTAATTCCCCTCAGGTGTGGCTTATCCAGTTAATTGGCCCCTTTCTCAGCCTTATTAACCCTTTCAAGGCTGATACAGGATGAACACCCTGGCATATCCTGGCCCAATAAAACAAATGTTTATTTGAAGAAAGTTTACCAGACAAGGAGGAAATAGGCTATAATTCCAAGTGCCTTCTCACTTTTACTAGCTAGATGGAGTATGGAGTCCATATTACAGGTTGTAGGCTACTGTTCAACAAATACCTTCATGAACTCCATGAAAACAACCAGCTGAATTCAACAGGAAATGTTGCATTTGCTTTCTCCTGCTTTGACTTTTACAATGGAGATGGAGAACCTAGTTCTGAATCTGAGCAATCTTGCCAGTGGCGAGGGAAAATTCCCCGCTATTAAAAAGTATTTTTTCCCCAAAGGGCTTTGCGAACAAGGGCTACTAACAGGGAGTTTCGCAAGGGAGTTCTCCAGGTGAAGGACGAGCAAATACAGCATCTCTGGGGTAAGTGACTGTCTGCAGTGTGTGTGTTTGGAGGTTACTTGCTGTGTCCTGAGCTTATGTTTGTCAGTCTGTTTGTTTTGGTTGTTTGAAGGAATGTGTGCTGTAGCTGGCAGTTGGAGGCTGAGCGACAAAGGAAGGTTTGAAATCTAGAAGCTTCTGGTAATTGGTTGAGCCTTAACCAGTGGGCGGGGCATTCACTCAGGCCCAGGCTTTATAAAGCTGCACACAAGCGACCAGGGGCTGCTAACAGGGAGTTTCGCAAGGGAGTTTGGAAAGGGAGTAGGAGGGGAGCGGGGGTCCCTTGTTGGTCCTATCCATGACCCGTTAGTTCCTTGAAAACCTAAAAACCAAAACTACATCCAAAACCCTTCTCTTTAAAGCAGAGCAGAGCAGACAGGGAGCTGCAGACAGGGGAGTTTGAGAGAGAGTTTGACAGAGAGAGGCTTACGAAGGTTAGGAAGACCCACACCACCTGTGGCAGCACAGCTTCTGTCTCCTCCACCTGTGCCTGTAGTCAGACAGAGCACCAGAGCATGGATGCTTCTACCCAGATTCTGGTGTGGTTTTGCAAAGACTGTAACTTGCAATTTCCACTTACTGATATCCAGGCTGCAGGGGGGGGCATCCAATGTGAAAGGTGCCTACTGGTGGAATCTCTCAGGCAGCGGTGGGAGAAGCTACAGGAGGAGGTGGCTAGGTTGAGAGCATCCGTATCCACGAGCAATTCCTGGACAGTGTCCATGTGGAGACAGCTGAGGTAGCTGTCCAGTTCACAGGACTGCTGACACACCACTGGTGGAGGAGGAGATGGCTCAGGGTGGACACTGGCAGCTGGTTACTTCTGGCAGCAGGCAGTGCTCCACCCCTGCTGCGAACCCTCCCGCCGGTGGTAATAGGTAACCGTTATGCTCTTCTTGATACAGGAGAGAAGGAATCACCCCCTACAGTAAAGGAGGAGAAGCTCGTACCCCTAAGGCTGGGAGGTCTGCTGCCACCACTGAAAATAGGAAACGTAGGGTAGTGGTGGTCGGAGACTCTCTTGCTGAGGGGGACGGAGGCGCCCATCTGTCGCCCTGACATTTCATCTCGGGAGGTATGCTGCCTGCCGGGGGCCCGTATCCGAAATGTTACAGAGGCATTGTCGAGGATTATCCGGCCTTCTGACTACTACCCATGCTACTCATCCATGTGGGCACAAATTACTGCGAGGTGTGACGCTGAGCGGATCAAGAGTGACTACAGGGCTCTGGGAGTACGGGTGAAGGAGTTTGGAGCGCAGGTGGTATTCTCTTCGATTCTTCCTGTCAAAGGTAGGGGCCCGGGCAGAGACAGATGCATCATGGAGGTGAATGCCTGGCTGCGAAGATGGTGTCGCCAGGAGGGGCTTTGGCTTCCTCGACACGGGATGCTATTCGAGGAAGGACTGCTAGGCAGAGATGGCGTTCACCTTTCGAGGAGGGGAAAGACCTATTTGCACACAGACTGGCTAACCTAGTGAGGAGGGCTTTAAACTAGGTTCGACGGGGACAGGTGAGCAAAGCCCACAGGTAAGTGGGGAACATGAAGACCTGGGAGATGGGGTCGGAACAAGAGGGAGCATGGGCTATAATGGCAGAGAGAAAGGAGGGTCAGGGCAAAACTGGGAGGCAAGATCAAACCAGTATCTTAGATGCCTATATACAAAATGCGAGAAGTATGGGTAATAAGCAGGAAGAACTGGAAGTGCTAATAAATAAATACAACTATGACATTGTTGGCATCACTGAAACTTGGTGGGATAATACACATGATTGGAATGTTGGTGTGGATGGGTATAGTTTTGCTCAGGAAGGATAGACAGGGGAAAAAGGGAGGGTGTTGCTTATATATTAAAAAATGTACACACTTGGACTGAGGTGGAGATGGACATAGGAGACGGAAGTGTTGAGAGTCTCTGGGTTAGGATAAAGGGGTAAAAAACAAGGGTGATGTCGTGCTAGGAGTCTACTACAGGCCACCTAACCAGGTGGAAGAGGTGGATGAGGCTTTTTTTAAACAACTAACAAAATCATCCAAAGCCCAAGATTTTGGTGGTGATGGGGGACTTCAACTATCCAGATATATGTTGGGAAAATAACACCGTGGGGGCACAGACTATCCAATAAGTTCCTGGACTGCATTGCAGACAACTTTTTATTTCAGAAGGTTGAAAAAGCTACTGGGGGAAAGCTGTTCTAGACTTGATTTTAACAAATAGGGGAGGAACTCGTTGAGAATTTGAAAGTAGAAGGAAGCTTGGGTGAAAGTGATCATGAAATCATAGAGTTTGCAATTCTAAGGAAGGGTAGAAGGGAGTACAGCAAAATAGAGACAATGGATTTCAGGAAGGCAGATTTTGGTAAGCTCAGAGAGCTGATAGGTAAGGTCCCATGGGAATCAAGACTGAGGGGAAAAAAACTGAGGAGAGTTGGCAGTTTTTCAAAGGACACTATTAAAGGGCCAAAAGCAAGCTATTCCGATGGGTAGGAAAGATAGAAAATGTGGCAAAAGACCACTTGGCTTAACCACGAGATCTTGCATGACCTACAAAATAAAAAGGAGTCATATAAAAAATGGAAACTAGGTCAGATTACAAAGGATGAATATAGGCAAATAACACAGGAATGCAGGGGCAAGATTAGAAAGGCAAAGGCACAAAATGAGCTCAAACTAGCTATGGAATAAAGGGAAACAAGAAGACTTTTTATCAATACATTAGAAGCAAGAGGAAGACAAGGACAGGGTAGGCCCACTGCTCAGTGAGGAGGGAGAAACTGCTCAGTGAGGAGGAGGGGAGAAACAGTCTACGGAAATTTGGAAATGGCAGAGTGCTTAATGACTTCTTGTTTCGGGTCTTCACTGAGAAGTCTGAAAGGAATGTCTACATAGTGATCATTATTGGAGGTAGGTTAGAGATAAATAAAAAAGGCAAGTTAATCAATCACTAGAAAAGTTAGATGCTGCAATCACCAGGGCCTGATGAATGCATCCTAGAATACTCAAGGAGTTAATAGAGGAGGTATCTGAGCCTCTAGTATTATCTTTGAAAGTCATGGAGACAGGAGGATTCCAGAGACTGGAAAGGGCAAATATAGTGCCCATCTATCAAAAGGGAAATAAAAACACCAGAAACTACAGACCAGTTAGTTAACTTCTATGCCAGGGAAGATAATGGAGCAAGTAATTAAAGAAATCATCTGCAACACACTTGGGAAGTGGTAAGGGGATAGGGAATAGCCAGCATGGATTGTAAAGAACAAATCATGTCAAACCAATCTGATAGCTTTTCTTGATAGGATAATGAGCCTTGGATAAGGAGAGCAGTGGATGTGGTATACCTAGACTTAGTTAGGCATTTGATATTGGTCTCACACGATATCCTTATCGATAAACTAGCAATACAATTTGATGGGGCTACTATAAGAGTGGGTGCATACTGGCTGGAAACTATACTCAGTAGTTGTTAATGGTCCAATCCTGCTGGAAAGGTATAACAAGTGGGGTTTCGCAGGGGTCTGTTTTGGGACTGGCTCTGTTCAATATCTTCATCAACGACTTAGATATGGCATAGAAAGTAGCCTTATTAGTTTGCGGCGATACCAACTGGACGGATTGCAACTGCTTTGGAGGACAGGGTCAAATTCAAAATGAACTGGACAATTGGAGAAATGGTCTGAAGTAAACTGGATGAAGTTCAATAAAAGACAAATGCAAAGTGCTCCACTTAGGAAGGGCAATCAGTTTCACACACAGACTGGGAAGGACTGTCTAGGAAGAGTATGGCAGAAAGAGATCTAGGGACATAGTGGACCACAAGCTAAATATGAGTCAACAGTGTGATCTGTTGCCAAAAAAAGCAAACGTGATTCTGGGATGTCATTAACAGGTGTGTTGTAAACAAGACACGAGAAGTCATCTTCCGCTCTTACTCTGCGCTGGTTAGGTCTCAGCTGAAGTATTGTGTCCAGTTCTGGGCACCGCATTCAAGAAAATGTGGAGAAATTGGAGAGGTCCAGAGAAGACAGAGAATTATTAAAGGTCTTGAGAACATGAACTACGAAGGAAGGCTGAAAGAACTGGGTTTATTTAGTTGGAAATAATAGAGAAGACAGAGGGGACATGATAGCAGTTTTCAGGTATCTAAAAGGGTGTCATCAGGAGGAGGGAGAAAACTTGTTCTATCATTAGAGGCTAAGGTGAACAAGCAGCAATGGGCTTAAACTGCAGCAAGGGAGATTTAGGTTGGACATTAGGAAAAATTTCCTGTTATGGTAGTTAAACACTGGAATAAATTGCCTAGGGAGGTTGTGGAATCTCCATCTCTGGAGATATTTAAGAGTAGGTTAGATAAATGTCTATCAGGGATGGTCTAGACAGTATTTGGTCCTGCCATGAAGGCAGGAGACTGGACTTGACCTCTCAAGGTCCCTTCCAATCCTAGAGTCTATGAATCTATGAATTCACCAGACTGACCAATAATTGGAGCAGCTTTGCTGAAAAGGACTGACCAGACTTTAGAGACTAAGAACAAGAAAGCCTCCAACATCTTCACAGCCACAAAGGGAAAAAGAGTTTTTAAAACTCTTTGCTACAACCAATTTCTTTGTGCTCCTTGCTCAGCTCCCTCTTAGCTGGGAATCCTACATCTAGTCTTAGAGGTCCTCCTTGGAGAGGCTCACAGGCAGCTCCCTGGCTCCCCTTGAGTCTCACAATATCTGGTTTTTTTGACTGTACACTGCCTCTTATCAGGGTCCTTTCCTCAGCCCTGCACATGTCACCCTCGGACCCTTTCTAGTTGAGTCCACGCAAACCCTCTCCCATGCCACAGCTCTTTTGGCTCAGGTAGTGGAGTACCGTACCCCAGCTACTACCTCATCTCTAGCCTCCTGCCTACTGGGAAAAGGCTGCTTTCATTATAGTCCTGCTAGTCCCTTGTTTCTAGTCTGCAGTCACATGATCCTAGGGGATGACAGTTCCCAAATGTCCATCCTTTAGGCAACAACTTGGAGTATGGAGGTTTGGACTTGGCCCTTCCCTTAAAAAGGGACAGCACACTGCATCCCTATGCTAGAGACTTCTACCACAGGAATATTGTTAAGTTCTACAGGATGGTTACAGTACGAAAAACCCCAATTGCTCTATAGAATGGTTAGCATTTTTCTATGAATTTATATTGAATTTTTCATAAGGAAAGGACCAGTGAAATAGGTCTACCACACTGATAGGAGCAAGCATCAACACCAGCCTCAGTCTAGAGAAGGTAATTATCTCACCATGACAAAGGTGTTGATCCTCATACCTCCATTCCACAATTTCTATCCAAAACATGCTCACTTATGAGTTGAGCCAGAAGCCATCTGGACTATGGCTTTCATAACAGCGGTAAGATCACAAGTCAAACTACAAAAGTCATCATTTAAGTAGATGTTGAAGTCATCCAGGACAACAGAAAACAAGATCCACAAAAGCAACTCGCAATCCTGTACTATGTCATTACCACTTAAGGGTATCCTTTTACTCCTACAAGGAAAAAGGTCAAAAATTGATGTAAATACAAAGATAACTGCGAACACAGCTTCCACATTGATATAGACCCACGCCCTCCAGGGACAGTGATTGAGTGGAGATATTTGCAAATATGTTCTTTACAAAGCAGATGTCTCCAGGGAATATCAAGTTTATAATGGAGTAATCAAAATGAATCCAAGTCTTCAAAATTATATAGATAATACAGGTAATCTATGATTACAGGGTAGTCACTGAGCTAATTAAGGTTCTTTGCAAAAAGGACCATTTAAAGACCTCAAGAGTCAGACCAAATCCATTGTCTCCAGCTCACTTAGAGCCAGTTATTTTTTAAATTCTGATTAGCTACTCTCCTAGAGATGTCCCTGTTTAAGACAGCAAGACCTACACCCTTTTCCTTTCAGATAAGCATGTTGAGACAGCTTCCAGGTGATCAGTTATTGTGCCTGACTAACTCAAGTATGAGGACCACTGAATTGCTAACAAAAATGTTGAAAATTGGCTTCTCTAACATAAGGTTACTGTTCAGAGAATGGGCATATTAAAAATAGCCACATTGCCACAACATTGAGATCATGGGTCAAAACCATAGCAAATCTAGGGAATATTAACTTTCCAGTAGCAATGGGCATGACTTTCATCTCCTACAAATCCTCCATGAGGAGCTGAAGTTGAACCATTTCAAGTCTGGAAAAAATCAAATCCAAGATTTTATTGCAAATCCATAGCTTTCACCTCCCAGTAGTCTAGGAGTCTGCATCCAACCTTTTGTTCAAGCATGCAAAATTAAACATTGCATAAGATGACGATCTGACAGACAGACCTTCTCCTTGCCTTAGCTCTTCCCTCCCTCCCATCCCCAAACCTGGTTGCAGTTAAATATGGAGCAAGAAACTTATCGTGTTACATGGCTAGGTTATGCTGTTTAGAAGTGGAGAAGCTTGTGACAAGAATCTTATTCTATTTCTTTCTTTAGAGCCACTAATTATTATTAACTGAACAAGGTGTTCAATACTTACTGGTCTTGCAGGCAACTAATGCTTCGGAGCTTGTGTGTTTCAAAGATCAACTTCTGTCCCTCCCAGCCCACCCAACTGCCCTGGCTTAGATGGCTCAGACCACTGCTGCCAGAATATTTATCTGTACATGTTCTTAATTTAACCACTCCGACTTTGCAGTCATGTCATTAGCTAGTTACTGTGTGGACTTGCACATTCCTACAAAAGTAATTTGCTTTCTTGAGTACACTCAGTTGCTCTTGTGGAACAGGGAAGGGAAAATTTATTACTATCTGTAAGTCAGTCATAAGAATTCCTAGGTTCAACTCCAGACTTCTTGCAAGAATGAATGAATCAGAGTTTCAGCCTAGTCCTTGCTGATCTGCCAGACTAGAATTCCAAAGGCAAATTTTTCACCAGCTCTGTTTTGGGAGGGGTAATATTAAAAAAAAAAAAAAAAAAAAAAAAAAAAGGCTCTGGATCGAGTAGGGCCTGATTTTCTGATGAGCTGAGCACCAGTTGACTTTTACTGGAATTGCTGATGTTAAGAACTTCTAGAAGTCAGGTCCATAGTCTTTAGTGGTTTTGTTCCAGAAACAACAGACCAAATGTCACCCTCAGCTATGCTATTACAACTCCACTGAATTAAATAGGGTTGCAGAGGTATAAGAGTAGAAATTGGTCCAGAGTGGCTAAAGCCTGGCTAGAGACTGGGATTTTGAGTCAAAACAGGGTTTCATTCCTGGCTTTGCCAGCATGTGACCTTGAGCAAGTCACTTAATCTTCATGCCTCAGTTTCACCTACATAAAGCACCTCAAGATCCTCTGGAGAACAGCACTCTATGAAAGCAAAGTAATGTTATTGCCCCATCTTTGAAAAACTTGCCAGTAAAAAGGGAATAGAACTCAGATTTGTCATTTTCAGTAAAGATACATTTAACAGCATATGGTATTTTGAGCATTTTGCATCAATTAGAACTTCATCAAAAAAATTGTTCTGTGAACAATCTTCCCATCCGAGTGTGAATTTGAACTTCAAAGTGCCCAGGGATATTCTGCACAAAAGGCACTCAGGAAACGCAAGATCTGCTCTATTGTGTTACAACGGCAGTGTTATCTAGCTCAGTTTTCCTTCCATGTTATATTGTCAATGGATCTGCCTCAGGAGAAGACCACCTGCTGTTTTCACACCAAATTTTAGGATTTACAAACAGAAATTGATACCAAGCACTGATGCTTTAACCTCATCTCTCTCAGGGTGAAGGGCATTCTATGAATACCTCGATTCTGGAGATAAAAACCTATAGGAGTCTTTTATGACTGTGTAATATGAACAAACATACAGTACAGTAGAATAAATATGTGCAAATCCACCTTTGTTTGTCCACTCAACTGGCGAGGTTTCATTAGGACTCTATCTTTAGAATAAGTATTAAAATGTACAGTGTTTAACATAGTTTAAGTACAAAATAAGAAAGGTATTTGTAGTTAAAAGAAAGTTTTGGGAATATACAAATTGCTCTCCCATCTCAGATTAACAGTCAGGACTAGATGTTTCAGAGGTAGGTGTGAGAACCTCTGAAATAACCGAGGAATAACTTTTCCTAAGGAAAGTTTCTTTGTAACCCCCTATTACTTAGTGTTTGACTTGTGCCATGAAGCATGAGGGTTTATATCCTTTCCAAATCAGTATCTTAAAATTCTCACCCTTGTAAAGCTCAATAGGAAGAACAGAAATTATCAAGATTAAAACAGTTTTAAAAAGTGTAACTCACTGGGTGTTGGTCACCCTCAGTGCCCAATCCCCAGAGGATGAGTCTGTTACAGCCTAGCTCAGGGGTCCCCAACGTGGTGCCTTCAGGCGCCATGGCACCCATCGGGGCGTCTAAGTGTGCCCACATACTGGCCGGTGGATGAGCATCTGCCGAAATGCCGCCGAAATTTGGTGGCATTTCAGCGGCGACGCCTCTGGATGACATCGCTTGTCGGTGGCATTTTGGCGGAAGCTCCTCCCCTGCCACGGTCCTCCGTGGATTGTCATCTGGCACCCACCAGACAAAAAAGGTTGGGGACCACTGGCCTAGCCCATATTGTTGCCACTCATTGAGATCCATGGTTCAACCCCTGATAATGATCAAGAGGGTGGTCATCATATAATCACCCACAATGTTGCAAACTCTAACATGGGAACCAGAAAAGAATGGACTTCTCTAGGGTTTTTTTGACTGCATTGACTGGGCAAAGTGGGGGGGGAGAGGAAGGAACAGCATATGAGAAGGAAGTTGAAAAAAAAAATCTAAGTCTTTCCATTTTAATAATCTAGGATCAGATTTTCAGCTGTAAATTGTACAAAACTGGTATAGCTCCACCAAAGTCAGTGGAACTACTTTGATTTACATGAGCTGAGGATCTGACCTCTGATGTGTCATTACACAGGTTAGGATAGCGTGTATTTATATGATCTTATGTTGGCAGTGTCCCTTTAAAATTTTGCCACTTCATGTCTTCATAAGCAGTACTTGTTCATGCACAATTACCTGAAATCCAAGTGCAAATCTAGTAATTAAATGTACAATTACTTCAATTTTGCACCTGCAACTTAGAGCTTCGTTACTACCATGATGGGTGCTAATGAGCATCGTGACAGCAGGTAGCCCTTGTGGGTGCAGTAGAGGCCACATAAATTGCACCTGTCCAAAGGCAGCTAGATTTCCCTCTTTTTAAAATGTTACCCCAAATGTACCTGTAAATGTGTTTATCGTGTTAGAAGAATCTTCCTCTGTTGCTCTTTGATGACCAAAAAGGTTAGGGGTGGGGTAGGGTTTAAACAGATAATGAAGTCAGATGTGACAGACATGGAGGTACTTAAATACTGTACATTACTGATAAAGTCAATCTATTTTAGGGTATGTCACTACATCATACTATACACCTAATTACCACCTACAGCAGTGGTCCCCAACTTTTTTCATCTGGTGGGTGCCAGACAAGCCATGGAGGACCGTGGCGGCGGACAAGCATCTGCCGAAATGCCACCGACAAGCGGCATCATCACTGAAATGCCATCGAATTTCAGTGGCATTTCAGCAGATGCTCATCCACCAGCCAGTACGTGGGCGCACTTAGAGGCCCCGATAGGAGCCATGGCATCAAGCAAGGAATAACTAGCTCTCAGAACTAATCACCAACATCAGACTGTACAGAGTACTCGAAGACATTTGAAAAATGATTAGAAGCAGGTATTTGGACCCAGCATTATAGTAAAACAATATTACCACCTTGCTCTTATAAATATGTTTATCATCAGTAGGTCTCCAGATGCATTACAATGGATGTCAGCATCATCTAGCCCCATTGTACAGATAGAAAAAAACTGTATTAAGAGAAAACTATTCAGTCCTGGTGTTTTTTCTGAATCCATGGCACATTTGTGCCGCCATCCTGATCAAGAAGATGAACTTTATAGGGAAACTTATGAGTCACCAAGTATCTGTCACACAATTTATTTTATAAGCAAGTCCACACCAAAGCTATGAAAATCCTAGGTATTCTAGATTTCACCCCTTCAGACATGGAGACTGAACTCTGGAAATGGTCCTTTCAGAATGGGGATAAGGCATATTGACAGGCCACTAGACTGAGGAAATTTGTATTCCCACTGCCTGGCCTGTATCCAGGGTCCTGGATGTAATTCAGTTAAAATTATTTGTATTGCAGTCATGCCAAGAAGCACTTGTCATGGATGAGGGCCCCACTGTGCTACGTGCTGAACAAATAGAAGACTGTCTCAAAAAAGCTTACAGTCTAAATTGTAGACTTGTCCTCCAGAATCTACGCTTTGATTTTAAAAATTATACCTACAGTTCTTACCAAATCTAAAGATCAGTTCACATTTGGAGGGCTGATGATATCCACAGCCTGAAAACAAAGCTGAGGTGTGAACTGCCCCCAGTCCTCTTAACTGATTATTAATTCAAACATCTGCAGACTTTTTAGCGTCGACACACTAAGCATACACATCCAGAAAACCTTCTATATACTAATGGAACTTCCACCAGATGCCCCTTTGCATTTTACTTACAGATTCTGAAGTATACACACAAACATCATAATTTGATCAGCACTGTACATTTGCTTGGTAGCAGCTGTGCATACTTTCTTCATATTTTTCACTAATACATAAGCATGTCACCCTCTAAACCTTTTCCAGCAGTGGTGAAAATGCGGTTTCTCTCTGTGCTAGGCTACATACCAATGCCAACCTTCCTCCATCCAACACCATCCAAGATACACATTTTAAAAACAAGCAGTTTCATGCAGTTGGTTAGAGTTTAGCAAGTAGAATCTAGGTCAGGGGTTCTCACAACAAATGTTTTGGTGGCCTCAGAGTACGGCCACCAACTCTTGTTGGTGGCCGCTCTGTTTTTCCTAAAGTATGTGTGCATATTTATTTGACAACTTTTCCTAAAATACATGTCCAAATATTGTAATTTATTTATAAAGGGTTTTTGCAGACTCAAAATTAATGTACAGTTATCTCTAATCTTTACTGGACCTAAACAGAATAGAAATACAAATAAAGATGCTTTGCAAGTTTTGCTTTTTTTGGTTGATTTTTTGTTTTAATTTGCTAGCTAATAAGTCTGCCGCTGTGAAAAGTGATATTTGTATATTTGTTAATATTTTTCACAACAGACTTACTCATCCCCAACAAGCTGGGGGACAGATTAAATCCTGGATGGGGAGGTGGGTAAGGAGGGCCAGGGGCGATGGGACACTGGATGGGGGGGCAGGGCTCAAGGTAATGGGGAAGGTGAGTCCAGGGCTAGATCCTGGGGTCTTGCTGCATGGCTGGGGACTGGAGGAGGCAGCAGGGGGAGGGGTGACATGGAGCAGGGGGGAAAAATGAGCCCAGGGCCAGAGCCCAAAGCCCTGTGGCTGGAGGATGAAGCCCACCATCTCATGGCCAGAGCCTGCTGCCTACCACCCCAGGGTGGAAGCCCAAAGCCCAAGCTCCACCACTCCTGCAAAGGTGGGGGACTCACATAGGTGGCCTTGAGGGAGGAGCCTCTGCTCCCCCCCAAATCACCACCCAGGAGGTGGTGGCCACAAGACAAGCCCCTGGTGGCCACAAATGAGAAACACAGAGAAGGAAAGCCTTAGTCTGTGCCATGACAGATGCAGGTTCAATTCCAGCTGTCCATAAACCTCTTGTGAGAGTTTGGGAAAGACACAGTCTGTGTGCTTCAGTTCTCCATCTTACCTCATAGTGGTGTTGTGGGGGTAAGGACATTAAAAACTGTGAGGCACTCAGATGCTACAGCAAGGGGGATCATGTAAGTACCTAAGATAGTTTCCTTACTCTGATGATGATCTTAGCACTTCATTTTGGAAGTCTTGACTTTTTTTTACAGAGCACAGACTTGAAATAGCTTCTGCCATTTCATTTTTTTTTAAAACATGATAAACAGCTTCAGTGGGCTATTCACACTACTTGAAGTAAAAATAGTACCAAGCACAACAGCCACATTACGCAGGCGCAGACTTAGGTTTGTAAGGGTCTCGTTTCCACACAAGTATTCCTTGAGATGAGAGGAAGATTGCAAGCAATTTGGGGATAACATGGAAGAGTCTGCCTATTTGTATACAAGTTCTCCAAATCACACCATAGTTTATTAACTAAAGAAGGAGAACAATGAAGGAATTGCTAATGTGACCCAAATACCTTACACTTCTTAAAACCACTTTTTCCCCTTTAATAGATTATCTGAAAGCAGTATCCTGGCATATTTTAAACAAATTTAAAGTAATGCAGACTGATCTGCCAAGGTATGTTATGTTTGTGAAAAATTATTTCTTTTCTTAAGCCCAGATTCAGTAAATCTGCTATGCATGAAATAAGCAAGCAGCAATGTCTCAGGCTGTAAACGCAACATTTTTCCCCTCAGAGTATGAAACAAGACTCCTACTATTAAGATAGCTCTTATTTCTCTCTGCAAGTTTCAGAGATACAGGCTAATGAATGAGTGGTTCTCAATATATTTTGTTACTGCAGTAGTGGGCAAACCTCAGAATGTCTGGGTCAAGATTTTCAAATACTGGTGTCTGGAGTTAGATGCTTAATATAGATTTAAATGCTTAATTTAGGCCCCTTTTTTAAAAAACCTTCACCTTGGAGTTTGAATTTGGGGTAGGTAAGTACACAGATTTCTGCATGCTTATCTGAAACATCATACCCTTTAAGGACTCAAGAAATCCCATATTCTCCTCCCCTTTTCATCACACAATCATCCTTACCTACAACAGGCTCTGGTTCCTCTTTAGCTGCTGTATTTTGTTCTTGAGGAATGGGTTAGAATCGGCAACTTTATATGCATATAGGTGGCCTTTGTCTTCAGGAAGGAGGCACAAGGGCCTGTTATCTCTCTACAGCACTGAGTTACCTTCTTTGGATGGTGACTAGGAAGTTCCATAGGCATTCTGATATTAAGTCTCTAGGATGTAGCCTGGTGGCCTACTTCATCTCCATTTACTGAAGCATAACCACATGGCTGGAATCCTCCTACTCTGCTGTTTTAAGATAAGAGGCATTATGTATTTTACACCTCAAAGTGCACCACAGTACGGTAAAATTTTTTAGTCCATCCCTGTGGCATTAAAGAATGGTAGATCATTACCCAAATCTTAAAAAAAGAAACCTTGCTTTTGGTTCAAGGGACAAGCAGAGTTTTGTAGGTGAGGGAGAGGAGATAGAGGTTTTCTTCAAAACTGCTTGTCCCTCCCTACTTGTAACATTTCTGATTATAGAAGAGGTTTTAAAGACATTATGTCCATGCTCTATATCAAAAGAGGAGATTTTCAGGCCCACAGCATGGAAACTGGACTTTATATAAAAATAAAATAAATAATAAAATAAGTCTAGACCCATTGCAGCTGAGGTCCCAATACCTCGCTACCCAGTCTTTAGCATACAAAGTTCCTCATTGGTTTAGGCTGACGAATCAATCCCTTGGGAAATAATGAAGGAGGGACTGGAAACAACTTTCAGATCCCTGTGATGTTGAGGAACTTTTTAAGGAGTGTAATTCTTCCTGGTCTGAAGTTTCCTTTACCTCTCTGCTCCAAAATTTCCAGGACCTCCATCCTGGTATTCAGCAAGACATACTGCTATTAGAACTGCTTCTTTGCTTTCCCATTCCTTTGCATCCTGCTGAGATTACATCAAGAATTATAGCAAAGTTGTCAGTAGCTACTGGTGTGGTGCTCTGCTCTTGTTCAATGATGATAACAATTGACTGTGTGCATGTTCCCTCTGTGTGCTGCCCCAGCTCTGCACAGATAGCTGACACAGCAAACTCCCAAGAGAACCCCCAAAGACCACAGACTCTAGTAAGGTACAAAGGAACCCGAGCCAAGTTTATTGTCAAAACAAAGCACGGTAATAGTTTCCCATAGAATCTACAAGACATACTACAGATTTGTGCCCCCGCAATGGACCGGCTCAGTCAGTGGCGGGACTTTCCACTGCCCCCTAGGCCAGAGAGAGGTGCACTCTGGGACCTACTTTTAAAAACAGTTACAGGACAAATTACTCATCCTTACTGACGTATTAAGGTATAGCCCTTTGGCTCATTAGGGTGCTGTCTCTACTTTGATCATGCTGTCCTTTTGACCTTTTCTTTAAAATGCACCTGTCTGTTCCTTGTTACGTCTGTGGAGTGTCCTCATATTGGGATGTCCAAGTGCCATCTTGGCACAAGTTCCTCTTATTAGTACTTATATGTGAATGCACCTGCTTCTAACAACCCTCTTCTCACCAACTTCTGTGAGTGAGGCTTGCCTCTGGCTCACAGCCCAGCTTTTGCTTAGCAGTGCCTGGAAGTACGTTGGTTCAGGCCTCAGACTGGGCCTCTGACAAAAGTTTGTGTTTCAGGGCCTCATCTCACTACAATAGCCAATTCATTGCCTGCCAATTTGACATAGTATTTGTAAGTCAAGTGAGTAAACACCAATAAACAATGTCAGCTGTCTAGCCCTTTTGATCCGGAGACCATTTTCAATGCTTTCCATTTTATTAAAATGAGGTATTAATAGAGCAGATACTTTAAATTACAGCTGAATTTTTATGAGCAGAAGATTGGTTTCTTACTATGCTGCTGGGGTCCTCGTATTCTTGGAGTTACAGATCACAAGGTTTACATATATTTTGTTATTTCAGTTAAAAAGTTACCTTGGAATATGATTAAACAGTCACCACTAACCTCTTCTGTCGCTTATTATCATAGGCGGAGTTGGTAGACTGAGCCAAGTCACATTCCCTGACACTTCCCATTGCAAGACCCTGTTTCAATTTCTTATGAACTTTTCCCAACTTTAACCCATTGGGATGACATTTTCCTGACTGGGTGTCTGCCTCAAGGTGACTTTTTTGGAAGAATTTCAGCCAAAATGGTTCTGAGACTAAAGCTAGGGAAAAATACAGTAAAAACTTAAGTTCTGCTACATTAATGCATTTCTGAACAAGGGGAAAAACACATTCATCTCCATTTCAATCCATATCAGCTACACATATAGCAACTGTGGAGCTCTCACAGGTTGATGTATGAAGCTGTGATTGTCCTTACTGTCCCCAGGGGTAGAGTGAGATGGATGCAGCCCCCGCTGCAAGTGGAACGTGCGGGGGGAGGAAGGGCTCTTCTCCTTTGACTGCAAAGGGAGCCAGGTCATGCTTGTTGAACTTGTAGGTCCACAAGAGTCTGCAGCATCTGTGTTTGCTTCCAGAGAAGCCCCATTATAACCTGGTGCATCTCCCTCTCCTTCTCCAGCTGAGCGTCCCTGCTTTCCTTCTCCATACACAGTCTGAAATATACACCCTTCTGGACCTCTGTTCATGATCTGATACAGCACCGATGTGCAGGATCTCTCTGGACAAGTCATCTCAAGTCTTCTTTTTCCTCCTTATCTGACTCAGGTGTTTCACCGAGGGGGCGCAGCACGGGGGAGGGAAGACACACACCCCTCAAGGCTGCAACCACAGCAGCTACAGATGAAACCTGAGATGTGACTCATCATACAATGATGCCCAACAGAAAGTGAAAGTTAATTTCAGAATTCCCTTCCCTTACTTTTAAGCATAAAGACATGTGTATTGACACCAGCTGCAGAGTGCTTGTGCACAGCACTGCTCTCCAATTCCAGTCACACTGACTGGGGCCCACCAGGGGGAGGAGAATGAGGAGGGAATTGTTTGATTGTATGAAACAAAACAAGTATAAGACAAGGACACTGAATACAGGCAGGACCAGCGCCAGGGTTTCTCATGCCCTAGGCGTGCAGCCGTTTCGCCGCCCCCCGCAGCTCCGGTGAAGCTGCCGCAGTCATGCCGGCGGATGGTCTGCTGGTCTAAAGGCTCCGGTGGACCTGCCACTGGCATGACTGCGGTAGGTCCGCCTGAGCCTTTAGACCAGCACACCGTCCATCGGCATGACTGCAGTACGTCCACCAGAGCCGCGTGCCAGCCCCCGCCCCCAGCAAAATAGCACCCCCCAAAAATTGCCATTGCCTAGGTCGCCTAAATGGTAGCGGAATACAGGTACCATTTTCCACAGGTGGTGGTGATGATTTTAGCTGATCTCACTCCTGCTGGTAACACAGGCCCAGAGCACAGCTGCTGTTGGCATTTCGAGTACCATTTGGGCCATATGTAGCTTGCTTGTTTACTGCACTATGATAACTTTGACAGGTGCCAGAGTGGCACAGGAAAACCTCCTACTGCTGTAGAAATAAGGCTGCCATCCCTAGAAACCTTTGGGAGAGGATTCAGAGTACCTTCATGAATGTTTCATTGGTATCTCTCAGGAGGATTCAAGGGACACCAACCTGTGCATACAACAAAACAGTTCCGCATGACCTCCCTGCCCTCACCTAAACTAAGGCTGCCAACTCTATTTGGATCTATTCCGAGAAGTTTTACCACATAATGTAATGGCATTAGTGACTGACCAGCTATACTCTAAAACTCATTCACTACAGAGCCATCATTTTGCCTCAGTGGAAATAAGGAACATCTGACTCAATTTCACATTAAGAATTTTGCATAAATATTGCAAGATCTCCAGTTGTAACGTGAATCTTATTTTTAAATAGTGAGAGCAAGTTTAGGTTACTTTGCTTGTTAATGCATGTGTGCATTAGTTAATTCCATTATTTAAATACAGAAAATAAAATAGCATGCCATTAGAAAGTGATATATAAAGCAAAAATTCATTGATTAGACTTAAAATCAAATGTTATTGTATTTTCCTTATAGAGGTTGGGTCTCCTGTAGCAAAGTGCCTTTGCTCACAGTTTCTTTCTTTCTTAAATCTGTACTTCAGTTGGCTTCTTGCTGCTTTCAGCAACTCCAGAGACTTAGATGTATTCATCAAAAAGTCAGCACACAACATACTGTAGTTCAGTTGCATCTGTAATTCCATGTTCACAACACTTTCAGTCTGTTTCTTTGTTTGCTCCAGAGCTAAGTCCTTAAGCAGAAAACCCTTTCACAGTAGAAATTTGAGACTGGAATTGAAAGTGTGAAAGACAGGACTTTAAACATTTGGCTGTTTCCACACTCTGGTATTTGTTTGAAAACTTCATAAGAACAGCCATACTGGGGCAGACCAATGGTCCATCTAGCCCAAAATCTGGTCTTCTGACCGTGGCCAATGTCAGGTGCTCCAGAGGGAATGAACAGAACAGGTAATAAAGCGATCTATCCCCCTGTCACCCATTACCAGCTTCTGGCAAACGGACTAGTTGGGGTTGGACTAGACTTCTTGAAGTCTCTTCCAACCCTAATTTTCTATGACACCATCCTGGCTAATAAGTTCATCAATGGCTCTCTCATAGAACTGGAAGGGACCCTGAAAGTTCATTGAGTCCCACCCCCTGCCTTCACTAGCAGGACCAAGTACTGATTTTGCCCCAGATCCCTAAGTGGCCCCCTCAAGGACTGAACTCACAACCCTGGGTCTAGCAGGCCAATGTGCAAACCACTGAGCTATCCCTCCCCGCTATCCTCCATGAACTTATCTAATTCTTTTTTGAACCCTGTTATGGTTTTGGCCTTCACAACATTCTCAGACAGAGTGCCACATGTCAACTGTGTGTTGTGTGAAGAAATGCTTCCTTTTTTTTAAACCTGTGGCCTATTAATGTCATTTGGTTAGCCTTGTCTCCTTCTCATAGCACATGAGCTAACACCACCACCACTTCCTTATTTACTTTCTCCACACCAGTCATGATTTTATAGACCTCTATCATATTCCCCCCTTAGTTGTCTCTTTTCTGAGCTGAGAAGTCCCAGTCTCTCCTCATACAGAAGCTGTTCCATGCCCCTAATCATTTTTGTTGCTCTTTTCTGTACCTTTTCCAATTCTAATACAACTTTTTCGAGATGGGGTGACCAGATCTGCATGCAATATTCAAGGTGTGGGCGTACCACACATTTATATAAAGGCAATATGATATTTGTCTTATCTATCCCTTTCTTAATGATTCCCAACATTCTACTAATCTGATCTATTTTTTGGTCCTTTGAAAAGAATTTCTCCTCGTACTTGCTTTAAAACGCAGTAATCATCATACAGCCTAATGAAAATAAATCTCTCAGCGAAGAACTTCCGCCAACTTCAAGATCAGATCATTTTACTTCATTGTCTAGTGAGAGCACTGACATTTGTTTGAAAACAGATGTCTTGAAATCATACCATTTCTGAAGATATGCAATGCATCTTGACAATGCCTTATCTGCTTCCTCCTTAAAATTGCCTCCTATTAAATGGAGGCATTGCACAAAGTAGCTTGAACCTATCTTCCATAGAACTTGTCCTCTTTAGTTTGTGTTATGGAAGGTCTTCATTCTAACCTAATTCTCTACAGTTGGCATTGTTGCATTCTAGCTTTTGGAGTACTTCATAAAAATACTCCCATCCGGTTATGCAGAAAGTAAACAAAGAGGACAGAGACTCCTGCTCATTCTCACTGAATGCTTCCAATATCTTGACATTCCCACCCCAACAGGAAATATGCCTTTAATGCAGGTCAGCATTGTAAGACTCTAGCACAGACAGAAGGGACAGCCACTTAGTCAGTACCGGACACAGAAGTTCCTTCTCTGAATTTGTAGGAATTGAGTATAAGGAACCGAGAGCTTGTCTTTTTAGCAGAGGAAGAGAATTCTCCACTCATTCACACTTTCAGGACAAGACTTTCAATGTCAAAACTCAAAGCTCTCATGCCATTTTTAATAGTTATGAATTGCATAGCATTTGCATCCAACATGAATCATTCTGTCATTCGGCTGTTTAAGTTTCTGATAAACGGACCTCTGTTTCCCAAAATTAAGAGGCATTTTCAGCTACATAATATGACATGCAGTTTTATACCAAGGCCATTTTCTTCTAGAATATTTGAAATGCATGCAATGGCCTCACTTGTCTCATCATTATCGTCGTAAAAAAAGTCTAGTAGGTCATGTTTAATCCCTGCTGTCTTGGAAAAATAAGGAACAGTTACTAGGGGAAACTTCTATTTCCTTTATTAAAAGGCATCTGATCCAACTGAAAAGAAACAAACTGCTAACTCAAGTTCCTTAAGCAGAAGTTCTTGCAATTTTGATGCCAAAACATGCTCAGTAACACTAGTTGCTTTTGTCCAGCCACAATATATTATTCTTGCATTTTCTGTATCTGGTAGAAACCGCGGAAGCATTGTGTTACCACAGTCTTGACTAGCAACTTAAAATGAACTACACTGATTTTCTGAGGGATTGTCCTTTTCTGTAAAAGAGGACAGAATCTGAGGCGTTAGTTTCAGATTTTTCACATATTCCTGGTGTTTTGTACATTTTGCATGGATGTTATCAGTGCACCTCTTCATATTTAATGGAAAATGCTTGACAACACAAAATGCATTCTGCTGTCAATTTAATTGACTTTGCAAAGCCAGTTTTTAGAGTCAGGTCTTCACACCAATAGTCATTAAGACAATAGTATTTTCGTTTTTACAGTACCTTCAGAGCGGCTATATTCTGTTCTTTTTTAACTGAAAGTGTAAAGCAGTTGCAGTGTAGCATAGACTAAAGAGACAATGTGAAGGTGCCTGCGTGTAGCAGTTACTGTGTACGGACTTTACCATCAGGACAGAGTCGCAGCCATCAAACTAAAGAAATGCACTCCCAGTGCAACTGTTGGACAGGCAAATGCACGTTACCATGGCATTTTAAATACTGGCTGGACTACTGTATAAATCAGATTCAACAAATATTCATTTTCAGAATGCCCTATGATTTATCTCCCAGGTTGCTCTCAGCAGTCTCCTGGAGATTTATATTTAATTCTTAGAGACTCAAAGGGCAACCCTATGCCTAATTCTAGAGGGTTCTGAAGAGCAGATAACTCTACCTCTCTTTCTTGTACCACTGCCTCTTCTAGCAGAAGTAAAATTAATGAAAAGTCAATAGCTGTGTCCTGCTATGTTGGAATACTATTAGTGCATTTAAACAACGGGAAGTGCATTCACACACTTACTCAAGATTTCTTGCCTTGCATCAGGCAAACCCATACTTAACTACTAGGACTGAGTGGACTGCGATGGAGTCTCAAAACTGGTCCTGGCTCATGGCATAGCTGGACCTCCCGGTATCATGTCCCCCATCCTCCTCCTCATTGTGCACAGCAGGGACCTGTGTCATGGTTCCTTTGAGGTATCCACGGTTGTGTGCAGAGTCATGGTGGGGTCTCCACCAAGTATGGCATACAGCTCTGTGGCTTGCCCCGGACTGACTCTTGGTCTTCTGGTATGTCTAGCAGAGTTCCTTCGCTTTCCTGTGGCACTGCTGCTGAGCCGTGTCGTACCCTTTCTCCTGCTTTCCCCTTGCAACTGCTTGTAGAAGTCAAGTTTTTATGACTGCACCATAGTTGAGCCTGCATAGCCTCTTCTCCCACAGGCCCAGGAGATTCAATACCTTCTGCCTACTCCAGGCAGGTATATGGCTAGAGTGTGGAGCCGGCACACTGGGTTGCACAGACCAAGGGAGAACAGCTAGGTGTGCTCATCAATCTGGGCAATCAGGAAAAAGTATTTCAAAAGGTTGCAGGCTTTTTAAACGGGTGCAGGCTTCCAGTCTGTATGACCTCAGGGCAGCAGAGTTCACAACCCGTGACCAGAACAGTCACTATCAGGCACTGAAAGACAGCTGCTAGAGCACTGTTAGGTCATCCAGTGTGTCAACCTCAGTATGTTGACCGTGGCTCAGTGCCACTCAGGGAGGTAGTGTTACTGTGTTGCCATAATGGGGTGTTTATATCAGTGGGAGACAAGTTTAAATGCAGACTCATGTACAACTAAGTCAATGCAAGGTGGTTTACATTGACATAATTTTGTAGCATAGACCAGACCTTAGGCTAACTCAAGTTTTCTACACTTGAGTTACTGCTCTCAAAATTAGCCTAGTTCAAGTGAGAGTGGCCACACTGCACAACAACACTCACTCAATCTGCAACAGCAACAGAGTGAGTGAGTGTGAGAGAGACAGACAGACACTAAGTCTTCTGGCGCCATATCCCATTGTTCTTTGTAATGTGGAAAGCTGATCAGCTCTATGAATTCCTTCCCAGTGAATCGTTGGAGAATTTGTCTGTCCTTTCCGGGAACACAGGGGGAGTTTGGGAGAGTATTGGAGGACTTGTGGCACTCAGATGGAGTTAGCCTATGTCCACAAAACAGTGGCTGTATGAGCAGCTGATGAGTTGCACTAACTAGAGCATGGGTCTCTCACCTCCTGACAAACCAATCAAATTAAAAGCACCATTATACTCAAGTGTGTGGGGATGGGAGCCAAGTTAGCAACACTAGTTATAACTCAAATTAACACTAAAGACAAGCCCTTGCAAGACTTGTCTCTTCTGTCACTTGAAGTCCTGACTGCAGTGACATTCTCTAGTAAATTGGTCCACACAAAAGTTTCTCTGGCCATCTTGGAGGACAATTTGTACTATAGCAACACTGTAATAAAGAAAAATGGTGCAAATGTTTGAGCAAGGATGGGTTTACAAAGCAAATGTCTTGTTTGTACTACCATCACACACACACTTTTATAAGAAGTTTTAAGCATTTACCCATGGGCATCTCTTCCACTTAACCATAAAACAAGCATTGATGGTAGTTAAAACAATATTTAGATTCAGGAAATCTGGGTTAATTTACTAGCTCCCTGTTTGACCTTAGGCAATTTCTTTAACCTCTTTGTGGCACTGTTCCCCACCTGTAAAATAGGGATAATACTTCTCCCACCCCTTGTCTACCTTGTTTACTTAGATTGTGAGGTCTTGAGATGAGACACTATGTAGCACAATGGGACCCAGAACTCGACTGAAGTCTCCAGAAGCTACCATAATAGTCTTACATTATGTACTTAATGGGTTTTCTTTTAAGAATACATACAAAAAGCTTTAAATCCAATACAGAGAAAATTGTATATCATATGTACTTGAAGCAATAAAAACCCAGCAACCCCTGAATCTAAGTAACTTAATTTGCAACACTAAGCTTTCACAAGCCTCACAGCGATGGAAGCTGGTTGCAGTTTGATAGTGGACAGCTAACAGATCACGTTTATAAGACTTTTCTCTCACAAATCTCTACTCCCACCCCCGTGTCCCCTCCTTCCTTTTTTTGTGGCACTTTCCTCACCAGCTAATAAAGCTGATACAAGGTCTAACGCCATGAAGTTGATAGCTTATCACTGGAGCAGCACTAGCAGGGAGAACAGAAGAGTGCCATTGGGACTATCCAAGGCTAATTGAAGTGTAGACTTAACCCAAGAGCATGTGACATTTTGCAATGATGTTCAGAAGGTTTATTTGTTAAAGTCTTATTCAAATTGAATATCTAAAAGGTTAAGAGGAAGATAATCCAAGGGCATGAACACAGGACCAGGAGCCTCAAATGCCTCAATTCTAGACACAGCTCTGACATTGACTCCCTCTGATGCCTTCAGTAAGTCACACTCTCCCCCTCAGATCCCACCACGACCGGCGCTAGGGGTTTGAGCGCCCTAGGCGGACAGCAATTTCACCGCCCTGCGCGCTAGTCCCGTGGCTCCGGTGGAGCTGCCGCAGTGGTGCCTGCAGAGAGTCCAGTGCTCCGCGGCTCCGGTGGAGCTGCCGCAGTGGTGCCTGCAGGTGGTACACTGGAGCCGCGTGAGGAGCCGACTGTCCGCAGGCACGACTGTGGCAGTTCCACCGGAGCCGCGGACCAGCAGACCCTCTGCAGTCACAATTGCGGCAGCTCCACTGGAGCTGCCTGCCGCCCCCTCCAGCAAAATGCCATCCACCAATTATTCTGGCGCCCTAGGAGATTGCCTCAGCTGCCTAAATGGTAGCACCTGCACTGGATCCTACCCATGCCCTGTTTGTAAGATGAGTGTTGCGACAATTAGTTAATATTTATAAAGCTCTATTGGTGCTTAATATGACTAACCCTTTTGACCGGAGCAGCTAGACAAAACTTTGGGATCTTGCAGGTTGTTCCAGCTGAGACGAAAAGCTGATAGAGTCAGGTATTTCTGATGCAATTTTGTTTTATACAAAAAGAATGTGCAAAGTTTTATTTCCCTAAACGCAGGAAGAAACAGCCATCAGAGAATTTCTTTAAGCACAGATTCAAGCTGCTTTCAACCCATATCCAATCTGAAAAAAGTCCTCCCAGAGCCACACATCATGCTTTTTCAGGCTGTTTCTGTAGCTTCTTGCTCTATTTCTGTATGCTTCTCTGCCCCACCCCCAGCCCATTCAAACAATGCCCAAACCAACCCCTTTTCCCCCATAGTTCAATTTCCTGAGTGGCCGTAGATGCACCTGTGTTTTGAGCAGAGACTGCTCTTATTTTATAAAGGAGTTTAACTATTTCTACTATCTTAAAGGAAGAGGTGTGGTGGATGCACCCATCAGCTTCACTTCAACAAGTGTTAACCCAACCTATAGTGGTAGTATTATCCCATTAACTGTTAATGGCATTCCCCTCTCCTCTGACATCTTATATAGCTATCTGCATACTGGGGGGTTATTTTTAAATTCTTCCTTCTCCCATACCCCACAATTTCAGGCCATTTCTATGCTTGCATAGGAATGGTTGCCAGTGTGCCTCCCCCCCCCCCAAAAAAATCACTTATCAACCTCACCACTTCAGAAAACAACTGATGTTCAATTTGGCTAAGCAAAAAGATATTTCTGAACTGACTTTGATGATCTTTCTGTAGGCTAGACAGTTGGCTGGTAGGAGACAATGCGGAGTATGGTTGATCATAGCTGAAACCAGAAGCATTCACTCCAAGCACACCTTGAACCTATGTTTGGAGCTGTTCCAAGAAGCTCGAGTTCTGAATACAAAAAAGTTTCAAAGTTCTCTGTCCAAGTCTTGATTTTGATAATGTCCTGTATTCAATTACATCAGAGAAAATGTAATTATAAAAATTCCTTTGAGATTTGGTAGCTTGGTTCACTTTTCCCTATTTGCATTTTCTTGAGAATTTGTCACTTCCTGGGAAGATCAGGCATTCTAACTCTCCAAAATTTAAAATTTTCCTGGTGGACTTGTTCCCAGAATACATTGTTGCTTTCATCTGATCAGAAGAAATGAAGTGAATTAAGTTGTCACTTTCATAAGAGATTGGCCTTTTGTTGCTAAAAATGTCTGAACCTTGCAGAGTTTTGAATAGGTTGTCTACTATTAGGACTGTTTTGTCCTAGTTCAGTACCAAAGAGGATGTTCAGCTTTACCATTGGAGCTCCTATGCTACCAATTGAACCTCTTATTTCAGGATCTTTTGCTGCATCTATTGCAGCCTCTGAAGTTGCAAACAGCGTAAGGTAGTTCTCGGGAACTGAACCCAATGCTTCTGCATGACAAGTCCATCATGTTAGATAAAAGGTAGCAATGTCTGGTGATGCACTTCATAATTTAAAATGTCCTGAAATATAGCATCTCATTTGGATCATTAGTTAATTTTGTGAACAAAGTTTCAAGAATATCTTAAGATAGTATTTTAATAGCATTGTGGCATGTCAAATTTAAGACATGCCCACAGCAATGAGTATACGTGGCCCATGATTCCTCCTTGGCAATATGGTTGCTACAGCTGATTCTAAGCCTGCCATATTAGTAGCACCATCACAGCATTGTCCTTGACCATTGTTGATCCAATAGATGCAATAATACAGTATTGTTCTTTACATTCCTGGTTATTAGCTCTGCTGATGTACAGCCAACACTGGATTGTACAATGAAGCCTTTGTGAATATTCATGTCATACACTACATATTGCATGCATAAAGCCATGTGCTTTTTATTGAAGCAGTCCACTTCAACTACCATAATTGTATAGCATTCTCCAGAAGTTCAGAAAATCCCACATGATTTTAAAAGACAGGATTTCCATTATCTCCTTTTGAATAATGGGACTGGTGAAATTGTCTTGGCTCTGTATCAGTCACTTTGAAATATCAGGATTTTATTTTGCCTACAAACAAAGCAGTTGAACAAAGCTTCAGCCAACCTCTCCACTTAAGGGCATATTTTCAGAGTGTTCTATATAATAGCCTAGCATAATGGCCTTGCAGTGCATGTCACTGTCTGGCAAAGTAGCGTATGCTACTTTGTATTTCCATTACGATCTTCCTGTTTTCTTCTCAGAATACTGAAAACTTGGCATGTCACCAACATTCTTTGGTGAGCTTTTGAAGACTATCAATTGCTTCGCGGTGACATGAATAAGCTTGGTGCCTCTCAAAATTTGTCTCAAGACTTTTTCCAGTTAGAGAATCTAGAGTGCATGAAAGCTTTATTTGTATTTGATCAAAAAGTAATTTTCACCTAAAAGCTGTACAGTAGTAGAAACAGAACACACCATCACTAGCTTCAGAATAATAGAGCCATTGGAGAACAAACAAGAACAAACTAGGATAAGCAGAAGAGTAAGACTAGCATAGGATTGCTGAATTTTTAAAGAAAAAACCCCACCATATACCACCCACAGTACTTTCTGGTATTTACATATTTAGCTGGCCTCTTGGTTTTCATACTGTCACTGTAGCTGTAGAAGTCTATATGTGGCAGAATGAAGAAAAAGCAGCCTAGATCTGGCCTGCTGCTTACAGTGAAAAGCAACTGCTTTTATGCTTTGCAGAGGATACCCTCTGGATTCCCCCTGACAGCCAGACACGGATGGGGGGGAGGGGGAATCCCTACAAGATGGCAGCTAGAAACCCTTTAAACCCCTGGGCTTGATGTGACTGGCGTCAGGGATTGCAAAAGGACAGCTAAAGAATTACAGGCTCCATGTTGTCTGGTCTTCCCTCTCCTGTTGCAAGAGCCACACATTGAAATGGTGCAGTTTGGGGAATGGAGAGAAAAGCCAAATCAGGAGGCTCTGGAAGTCAGCCACAGAAGAGTGGCAGCTGGATGGACTATTCCAGGTGTTCCTAGAAAGAGATCACAAGCCTTTCTAAGATAAGGAGGGAAACAGTCATCCTGGGGCCAGAAAAGTGACAGAGGCACAGACAGATGAGCCTCACCTGAGCACACCCAATTCATTTTTCACAAAAAGGAGAGATCCTGCTCAATGGAGTTATTTCCCAGTCAGGGAAGAAGAGAGCTAGAGCCTGCTGCAGGAGAGATCTTCAGCCCAGCCCTGGCTACTCAGAGCCAGCCAACTCTGGAGAAACGAGACTGACTTCAAGAAGTCAAGACCAGAAGACTCTACGCCTGCTTAGCTGAGGAGAACAAACTGCAAGTTAATCAAGGGACTGTCCCTGCTGCAATCATCAATAAACAATGTAAACAATATTCAGTGTTTATATGAACTCTAGCCTCCTTCCTCCCCTGCCCAAGCAAATAATGAAGAGCTGTCTATGCCCCTGCTACCTCAGGGTATGATGCCTTCACTGCAGTCAGCTCAAGTTACCTATACTCATGTTTGCTCTTCTTGAGTTAGGACTGGTCTTTACTGGGAACATTCATCAACATAGTGGTAGGATTAGCAATAGAAAGCAATTGTATTAGTAGTAGAGATGTGACATTGAACCAAACAACCACCAGCCACCAACCACCAAGTTACTCTTCCCCAAAATAAAAGATTTTGGATCAAACACATTCAGTTCAATTCAAAACAAAAACAAAAAAAGTTTCATTTTAGTTTTGAACATTTTTTAAAAGTAAAGTTGAAGGAAATTGCAAAACAAAAAGTAGCTTTGAATTTAAAAAGTAGACATTTGACTTTCAGAATCCTCACCAGCCCTTAATGTTAATTTGGTAAAAACTGGATAAAAAAAATTTCACTCAGCTCTAGTTAGCGGCAGAGAGCAGCTGCCTCCACACTGCATTACTAGTTGGAGCATCAACAGCACTGGAGCTTCAACCTCTAAGACTGGATAAGCTCCTGAAGTAAACAGGTAAAGAGCTATTGGTGATGGGTACTAATGACACTGCATTGTAGGATCTCACAGATAGGACTTCTGGGAACTTGTAAGTGTGCTGAAGAAAAAGATGGTGGTCCAAAGTGAGCTGAGATCCTTCCTGTCCCATGAGCAAAGACAGACAGAAGGTGAGTGATTCTGGAAGTGACCCACTGGCTAAAGTGAGTGGTGTAGTATGCAGGATTTTGGTTTTATGGAACACTGTCTACCTTCTGTGAGGTGGGGGTGGCTGTATAGTTTGGATGGCCTCCACCTCAGTAGAAGGAAGGTCAGAGTATTCAGGAAGGTGTGCAACTAACAACAGAAGGGTAGGGTCGAAATATGGAAGAAATGAGCACATTTAACACAAAAAAAAGATTGAGATGTTGAAAATCAAAGAACAAGAGAACATGAAGGAGAAATTCTTGAATTGTCCATACACCAATGCTAGGAACCTAGGTAACATGAGGAATTGGAATTGCTCATTTATTAGCATAAATTCAATCTAATTGCTATATCTGAAGCCTGGTGTGATGATTTGCACTGTTGTAATATTCTAATCAATGGTTACAATCTATTTAGGGGAAAAAAAAATTCTAGTGGGCAAAAGAGGAATGGCACTGTCAAAAATGGCATTACCTGCCTCCAAGTCACTCATAATCTGGATGAAAGTGATCTTGAATGCTTATAGATTAATGCTCTTTATCTGTTAGCAAAAGATAGGGTGCTAGCTGGCGTTTGCTACATACCAAATCACACAAGGGAACAGGATGAATGGCTCCTTAAACACCTATACATAATGAGTAGGGGAAAAGCTTGTGTCATCATAGGAGACTTCAATTAGAATGACATATGCTGGAGTCCTCCTGCTGCCAGTGCTAAAACATCCTTGGAATTTCTAAATGATAGAGAACAAGTTCCTAACAAAGGGTGTTGCATCCTCTCTCTCTCATATGCAGACATCACAGCTCAATCTTCAGGTTCTGTAACCAGAAGATAGCCTCTGTATCCAGGGAAGCTAGGGGTTTTAAACTGCCCTCCAGATGTCAGGCCAGGTGCTCTTCTGCCACATGAGTTATTGTCTGCAATGTCCCACAGTCAGTCACAGTGTGGGGAGGAAGCTAAGAGATGCTGATGCAAATTTGAATGAGCCAGAGAGTAGCCTGTTGAGCCTGGTCCAGGATCAAGCAGATAAGGACATAGGTGTATCGATTGACACAGCAGCCAGCAAACAGAGCTGTAAACAGGGGAGTTTCAGAGGGAGTTCTCTTGGAGGAGCAGGTTTTTGTATTTTGTGTGTTGTATTGTGTAGTTTGTATGTGTGGAGGCTGCTAGGGGCAGTGTGCTGGGAGAGAAGCAGAGCCCTGTTTAGGGAGCAGGGCTTACCTGTTTAGGGGTCCTATAAAAGCAGCCAGCCAATCAGGCAGCGTCATCGACAGCTGCAGCGGCACAGCAGCCAGCAAACAGAGCTGTAAACAGGGGAGTTTCAGAAGGAGTTTACAGGGAGAGGTAGCGGGGGAGACTAAGAGACCTAGGCCGAGGAACTGACAGGCTAGTTAAGGGAGTGGGTGGTGGGCTGCCAGTGTTCTGGTGCCTGTTGGGGGTTTGTTTTGTGTTTCTTGGACTAGCAGGTTTTAGGTGGGAAGGCTATGACCAAGCTAGAAGCAGCAGTGAAAGACACAATGAGGATGAGTGAATATGGAAGCTGCGGCACGTACATGATCCTGGAGGGGTACCTGAAAAGAGTTTTGTCTGTATGAAGTGCCGCCTGATAGAGCTAATGGAAGAAAAGATCCAAGGACTGGAGATACAGGTGGAAAGTCTGGTCGAGTTTAGAAGGGGGTTTGAGCAGATGATGGAGCGAAGACATGAGGAGGCTGAAGGGATAAGCTCAGACTTGCAGATGGAAGCAAGACCAAAGAATTCTGAACAAAGACTGCTGGGTGAGGAAAGTGGATGGTGGAAGCATGTGACTAAGAGAACCAGGCAGAGGAAAAGACGGGCCAGTGAAGGAGAAATTGAACTCAGGAACAGGTTTTCAGATTGGAAAATGAAGAAGGGGCAAAGCAGGTGGTCGCTGAAGGAGAGAAGGCAAGGAAAAAGAGAAGAGCTGCTAGTCCTACAGGAAGAGGGGAGGAGTCAATGGAGGCAACACCAAATATGAGCCCCAGGAGGATTGGAAGGGTGAAGAGGAATCGAGAGGACTTGCAGCCAGTGGGTGCAGGG
>NC_133771.1:130714280-130810268 GCF_003597395.2 Chelonoidis abingdonii
TTGAAGACTTCAATAACTCAGACATAGGTTAGGAGTTCGTTATAGAAGTGGATGGGTAGGATTCTGTGGCCTGCTTTGTGCAGGAGGTCAGACTAGATGATCATATTGGTCCCTTCTGACCTTAAAGTTTATGAGTCTAGTGTTAGAGTCTAGGTCCTTGTAGAGAGGAGGAATCAGTGGAAGAGTTCTCAGCTCCCTGCAGTGCTGCTTGACTGTGCATAGTGGAAGCCCAGTAGCACTCATCTGAGACCATGAGAGCTGCCGTAGCAAGGGGTGTTGAGAGATCCACAGGAATGGGATTCTACCCCAGAATACAAGGAAATCCTCACATTGGCACTATGTGTTTCCTGTCTGAGAATGAGGCAGTCAGCCAGACATGTAATAGGTTGATATAACCTGCAATAGCTCTCCAGGCAGGCTTAACAGTAATGGCATTGCAAAAGGTATGTTGAAGCTATGCGTAACCCTTCTGCCCGTCTGAGTTGGCAGCAACAAGGGTCAGGTTCAGTTTCAACAATGCAAAGCAAAACCAGCTCAAGCCCCCACCCAGTGACCTGGGACAATTACATACCCCCCACCCCAGGCACCTGTAAGAGGCAATACTTCCCCTCTTGCAAGCAGAGTCTGAGTGTAGCAAAATCCTTTTAATAAAGGAGGGAAACAATGTGGTATTATGTTAGGGAACCACCACAAACAGGATTCATAACACAAACCATGAGCAAAAGACCCACCCCCAAGTAAGTCTGGCAGTATCTTTTTCCCCTCAGGGTCTTAAGTCCAGCAACCCAAAAGTCTCTGTCCTTGGTCAGTGCAGCCCCAGAGTTCAAAAGTTTATCTGCAGAGTTTTACTTCCCAGCCTGGGGGCGGGGGGCACAGCAGTGTTAAGGGGCACCTTACATGGTCAGAGGCCGACTGCCCCACCTCTCGATGGGGTTCTGCTGCAGCCTTCACTGCGAGCCATTCTGCCACCTGCTCTGCTCCACCAGCTGTCCCATGAGCTGCTCCAATCATCCCGCTCTGCTCTGCCAGCTGCTCAGCAACATAGCTTCAGGCCTCCCCACAACACTCAGTGATTTCACTCTTAGTGATTTTAGCTCTTTAGTGATTTCAGCTTGTAGTAGGGGAGCCTCAGTGATAGTGTACCATTGGCCCAAAGTGAATTCAGCTCAGCAGCCTGTAACTAGACTCCTAACAGAATTAAAATTAGTTCTGATATTCCACAGTAGAGAGTGGAGATGGTGCAATTGGTATTTCAGACCCTCAAAAGGGGCCCATACCATCAGATACAAATACCTATCCCCAGCCTCTCTCAATTCACTAGGTTTTGGAACCCATGTCCCTTGTAAGCAAGTGCTACTTAGTTGATGGCAAGTGCCTCTGTAATAAAACAGATTCATTGTCCTCGATTCACATAATCAGGGTAACACCACTTTATTCTTCCTGCCCCAACAACAGAGAAACTGGGGATCCCACAGAAGCCAAAGTGACCACACACATAAAGTGGGTGTGCCTATGGAAACAAGATCAGCCTCTGAAGTTTTTCCACAACTCCTCACAATTCACCACCAGATGTCAGGGTAGAGCTCATCTAGACTCTGCTTACATATGTATACTAACATACACTGATGGGAGGATGGTGTATAATTCAAGCAGCCACTAATATGAATGGCCAAACTGAACTCTGTGGCAATGGTGATGTTCTCCCAGACCAGTGGGTAGCTAAACTAGATCCCAAATCTAATACAGATGTGTGAAGAACAGAAGGGTCTTCTCTCTAGGACATTCAATAGTTTGTTTTGTTTTTTAAAATTAAAGTGGTACAGAAAGGGATCTTCATTTTCAGGTGTTCCGGGGAGGCACTTGGTCAGGCTACCATCAAGCTTTATTCCCAAGTACGTGACAATAGCCATTCTTGGAGACAAGTCAACATGGGTTGATTGGCAAGACTATTAAGATGGAAAGTAGTGGCCATTGTCTTTGTTTCATTAAGAATTGGTCGCCATTTCTGGAAGTGAGTGATTAGAGATTCCCTTCAATCCTGTGTAAGGCATTTCTCCAACGCTCAAGAAGCGTTGCATCCAACATGGGGGAATTCCATACTGGATCTCATCCTGACAGATGAAGAGGAACTGAACACAGAACTAAAAATTAACGGTAACTTATGTTCAAGTGATGACTTGAACACACTGATAATGTGTATTCCAAATAAGTCTATATCTAGTGCAGGGATCAGCATGGTTCACTAGCAAACCACAGTGATCAGCTGAACCTGCAGATGCTGGAGGTAAACAAACTGGCCTGCCCTGCCAGTGGATTTTCCTGATGGGCCGTGTGCCAAAGGTTGCCGATCCCTGACCTACTGTTTTAAAAAGGACCAATTTCACAAAGCTGAAGACAATTATGAACTAAGTCACATGGAACAAAGAATTTAATCAGAAAAATGAATGATTAAGAATTGTTTAAGAACACTTTACTAGATGCCCAAAAGCCAATCTCATAATGGAGGAAGAAGGCCAAACATTTTTTCTTTAAACCGGATGTGGGTTGGAGGGGAAGTGAAAGCAGCTATAAAAAATAAAAACAAATCTATAACAAATAGAAGAAAGGGCATCAACTTCCCCTAACAATGGTATTGGTTCATTATAGATGGAAGTGGTAGAATCATCAATAATACAGCTGTATTTGGAAAAAACAGACTGATGACATCACTACCACTCTTTCCACTCCCTAGAGTCTCAGAAAGATGTTAAAATGCACCTACTGCATTAGACTTTAAATTACGTCCAGATAAGTGGTGTTTTTGTTTTTTTTTAAAGCCACAGTTCCTGCCCTGAGGAGTTTATTACAAGCTAGTCTGGAGTTCAGATTAGTACTCAAACAAAAATAGTTTCTGGTTTAACATGAGTATTGGATAATATATTAATGCTTACTTTAGAGGTATTGGGCCAATGTCTCTTTGGGGTTTCTACTGCTGTCTGTTGCCATATATAGTGCCAGATTTCCACCTTAACACACACACACGACTTTGCTCTTGGTTTGGATTTCCTGGAGTGTCTGCCATTTCTACCTTTTTGGAGTTAAAAATCTGCTTGGGGTAGGGGGTTTGGCTTTGTTATATTTGTTTCCTTTTTTTGTAAGGGTTTACTGAGTAGCAGGGGCTGTCAGTAGCCTAGGGTCTGTCTTGTGATGGAAAGGCCTTTTCCAAGAGGAATGTTTGTCTTTAAAAAAAAAAAAAAGTTGTCAGAGTCCAAGTCCACCTGTTCATTCTATTGCAAAATAAAGCATTCCTGGTGGAGGGATTCTAGCATTTTGTGATCTGCATTGTCCCAAGGCTACAGAGCTGGCTCAGTGATTCTTTAACTTAATGACTTGATTCATTATTTGCTTTGAGCATTAGAACCAACGACAAACTGGCATTGGAAACTGACTGGAATCTAGTGGAGGGGCTTGAGCACAGGACTGATGGGCTCATTACAGCCTAAACCATGTAGAAGGCAGGCAGTACCAGTCGGAGCCTGTGCATCATCATCTTCACATTCAGATTCAGGGACAGTGAGTTACAGTAACAGCCTGTAGGTGACAAATGCATGGATCACCTTGGCCAGGTCCTTGTCTGAGAAAGGACAAGGTTTCCTAGCAAGCTGTAGGTAAAGGGCAGCGTTTTTAGATATTGACACTAGCTGATCATTCAAACCTTGGTAAGGAAGGTAACAGGATTCAAGACTAACTCCTGATCAGTGGTGGCTGTATGCCTGCATTTAAAAGTGGGGACAACATTTTGGCTAGTTCTTCAAACTGTTGCGCTTTTCCAACCATCACCACTTTGGTCTTGCCTGGGTTCGGCTTGAGTTATGTCAGCTGAAAAGTCAGCCCCTTAGGGTACGTCTACACTACGGGATTATTCCGATTTTACATAAACCAGTTTTATAAAACAGATTGTATAAAGTCGAGTGCACGCGGCCACACTAAGCACATTAACTCAGCGGTGTGGTGTCCGATGGGCAAGGCTGCATCGATTCCATGGAGCGTTGCACTGTGGTAGCTATTCCGTAGCTACTCCCATAACTTCCTGCAGTCTCCCCCACCCCTATTAGAATCAGAGTTGAGGATCCAGTGCCTGATGGGGGCAAAAATCATTGTCGCACGGTGGTTCTGGTAAATTCATCATTCCTTCTTTCCTCTGGGAAAGGAATAGGCAGAATCATTGCATGCCTTTGGATTCCCTGGCAGACGCCATAGCACGGCACATGGAGCCCGTTCAGCATTTTTTTTGTTGTTGTTTTTTTTTAAAACAGTCACCGTATGTGTACTGGATGCCGCAGACAGAGACGATACTCCAGCGCTACACAGCAGCATTCATTTGCTTTTGCAGTGACACAAGAGATGGTATAGTCATTCTGTTCCGTCTGCTGTCCAGTGTAAATTGGCAATGAAGATGCACGGTTATCTGTCCCTCTGTACTGTCTGCTGCTATCATGGGTGCTCCTGGCTTGAGGTCGGCAGGGCGACAAAGGCAAAAAAACTGGAATGACTTCCTGAGTCAATCCCTCCTTTATGGTTTCTAAAAATAGAGTCAGTCCTGCCTAGAATATGGGGCAAGTGTGCTAAGAACCCCATGTATCAGAGAGCACAACTGCTCTGTGTCAGATCCTGCAAGAAATGATGAGCTGCATGCATTCACGGGGGTGCCCCTGGCAACAACCCCACCCATTGCTTCCCTCCTCCCCAACCTTCCTGGTCTACCGTGGAAGTGTCCCCCCCATTTGTTGTCATGAAAGTTTAAAAGAATGCAGAAAAGAAACACTGACTTGTTAGTGAGATAAAATGAGGGAGAGGCAGCCTCCCCAGGGCTGCTGTGACAGTCCAGGCAGGACAGAATCTTTTCTTTACAGGAAAGGGAGGGGGCTGATGGAGCTCAGCCCCCAGTTGCTATGATGAGGACAGTTCCACCAGCCATTCTGTACCATCTACTGGGAAAATGACCGAGAATCATTCTATTTTTACCCAGGTGGACCCAGCCAGCCTCACCTGAAAGCCAGCCAGGAGCACTCACGACTGATGACAAGGACGCTACCAGTCCTATCTGCACCGTCTGCCACTGGCAGGGAGAGGAGTGGATACTGCTCTTCACTGCTGCAGCATCGCGTCTACCCAGCAGCATTCAGGTAGACATAGGGTGACACTGAAAGAAGTCAAGAAATGATTTCTTTCCCTTTCTTTCACGTGGCGGGGGGGTAAATTGACGAGGTATTCCCTGAACCACGCCAGACAGTGTGTTTGAACCTACAGGCATTGGGAGCTCAGCCAAGAATGCAAATACTTTTTGGAGACTGCGGGGACTGTGGGATAGCTAGAGTCTCAGTACCCCTCCTCCCCTCCCCTCCATGAGCGTCCATTTGAGTCTCTGGCTTCCCATTACGCTTGTCACGCAGCACTGTGTAGCCTGGAGATTTTTTTTTCCAAAACTTTGGCATTTCATCTTCTGTAACGGAACTTTGATAGAACAGATTTGTTCCCCATACAGCGATCGGATCCAGTATCTCCCGTACAGTCCATGCTGGAGCTCTTTTGGATTTGAGACTGCATTGCCACCCGTGCTGATCAGAGCTCCACGCTGGGCAAACAGGAAATGAAAATCAAAAATTTTGCATGGCTTTTCCTATTTACCTGGCCACTGCATCTGAGTTCAGATTGCTGTCCACAGCGGTCAGCAGTGGAGCACTGTGGGGTACCGCCCGGAGGCCAATACTGTCGATTTGCGGGCCCACTAACCCTAATCCGATATGGTAATACCGATTTTAGCACTACTCCTCTCGTCGGGGAGGAATACAGAAACCGATTTAAAGAACCCTTTATATCGATATAAAGGGCCTCGTAGTGTGGACGGGTACAGCATTAAATCTGTTTAATGCGGCTAAAAATCGGTTTAAACATGTAGTGTAGACCAGGCCTTATATCCATTTATTAGCTCCTTGACCCAAATTGAGGGGAGAGAGTTGGTACCAAAAAGTTTCTCCTTTCCCTCAGTTGTAATTTTCAGAGAACAGGCTTTGCCTTCAGCTACATGAAAATCCCTCATCATGAATAAATAGACATTATGTCAACATTTCCCTGCGATGACATTGCTTGTTTTTTTAAAAACAAAGCAGAGTGGAAAGTTTTGTTTTTTTCCCGAAGCCAAAAATAAGTCTCCCCACTTCAATTTATAAGGTGAAATTCTTCCCTTGACCTTTACTCAGGATCAGGTTCAGTCACAGAGAGCAAACATTAGGCAACACAACATCTCATCCTTAAACATTTTGGCTCTCTTTTTGTTGGCAATAGTGGTAATAATTCATCGTTTAGGCAGACAGGATTTTTTTAAAGTTGGTACAAAAAGATTCCTGTGACACATTTATATAAACATCAAAGTTTAGAGAATTGGAGAGGGAAGAGCATTTAATTGAAGCTCACACGAATACTTCAAGGTTCCAGAAGTTCAGGTAACCTATGACTGTTTCCATGAACAAAGAACACGTCATAAATGTGACTATGTTTATAAATGTGTGTGTGTGTGTGTGTGTGTGTGTGTGTGTGTGTGTGTGTGTGTGTATCAACACACACAAATCCATAATGAGAACAAAAATAAAAAGTGTACTTGACAGAAGACAGGGGTGGGTGCACCAACTTGACAAAATAGTGGCCAGATTATATATTAAAGTTCTATTTATAAGTGATCAACAGATATTAGGCTTAACGTGTACTACTCATATCAGCAAAAGGTATTCTAGATAATTATAAGCAGCCTATTGGCCTGTTGGACTGAACTGGATTAACCATTTATTAAGAACATCTGTCATTTAATCCTTTTTAAAAAATTGTAAATTGAACCCTTGTATAAAAGGTGACCAAAATGCCTCAACTCTACAGAGAGGGCACCTTCTTAGGCATTTAAAAAGTTGCCATATTCAAAAACAAAAAATTACATATGGTAAAACTTTATACATATGATCAAGCCCTGATGCACTACCTGGGTTCAGCAAGGACCAGAAACAAATGCTAACATACTACATACTCCAGGATACAACTGACTTCCTCCACAAACCCTGCAACACCCATCCTTGCCATCCTGGATGTCACTTCCTTATACATCAACATTGCTCGCAATGACATCACTTCCTGCCTTAAAATATCTACAAGGTAATTGACACCCTCAGACATCCACCCCAAACACAAAGTCATCTGTTTCAGTCTCACTCGTAACACTTAGTACCCATGGCTGCTCCCATGGTTTGGGCAAGCATGTCTCCCCAATATGCCAGCCACTTCGAAGAATTACTGAGCAAGTGCACTGTGAAACCAGTGATATACACAATGATATTTTCATCCTTTGGACAGAGGATTTCAACAATCAGCACCATGGACTAAAAACTCTCTAGAACACTCCCACACAGAACATCAACTTCCTGAACACCACAATCAGCTTCAACAATGGAACCTTACAGACAAATCATATAGAAGAAATCCATGGATCTACCTTCATAGGTCCAGTAACCACCCCAAACACACTAAGAAATCTTATCTACAGCCAGACACTCAGTTAGCACAGAATATGCTCCCAGGAAAAAGTCCAGGATATATACCTTAAACTCTCAGCTGCCTTTACCAAACAAGGACACTCTAGAGAAGTAGATTGGATCATGGAACAGGCCACCCAAATGCCCAGAGAACCTGCTTCAATACAAAAATACCTCCATATGGGTTCCAATGTGGGATTATCAAACAACTACAACCATATTCAATAGGGACCCCCATCCAGAACATCTTTCATGAACCCCCTCTTCTAGACACCCATCCAATCTCATCAGAAACAAGCTCCTCACAGACAAGACACTAACTCAAAGCACCACCAGACCCTGTCAGAACAGGTGCAAAACCTGCAGATATATTTCCACTGCTACAAAGTTCAGTAGCATCTTCCCCCCGCAGCCCCCACCCCACCCAAAAAAAAAACCCGCACCACACACAAAACCACACCTCCCCTACACCTTTCAAGATACATGGGTCCTATACCTACCTATCACAACATGTGGTGTAGTGCATCCAGCGCACTATATGACCCAACAACTATGTGGGTGAAACCAGACAATAACTACTGTGACAGGTTCGGTCACAGAGACCCCCTTGGGACTGTTATCTGATGTGCTGAGACTGCCTCTGAGTCTATACCTTCAGAACCCAGTCTTGTTGAGCCAGATACCCTGGGTCTATGTTGCGGCAGATTAGTGTCTGACCCATGCCCCCAAGTCTGCAGACTTAACTGAAAATGGCTTAGCTCCTGTTTCTAGCACCCAGACACCCAGCTTCCAAAAGGAATCCAAACCCCAGATGAATCCATTTTACTCTATATAAAGCTTATACACGGTAAACTCATTAGTTGTCCTCCCTCTATAATACTGAGGGAGAGATATGCACAGCTGTTTGCTCCTCTGGGTATTAATCACTTACTCTGGGTTAATTAATCAGCAAAAAGTGATTTCATTAAGTAGTATTTAAGTGATTCCAAGTAACAGACAGAACAAAGTAAGTTACCCAGCAAAATAAAACAAAAACATGCAAGTCTAAGCCTAATACATTAAGAAACAGATTACAGATGAAATCTCACCCCCAGAGATGTTCCAATGAGCTTCTCACACAGACTGGACTCCTTCCTGGTCTGGGTCCAGCAATCACTCACACCCCCGTAGTTACTGTCCTTTGTTCCAGTTTCTTTCAGGCATCTCTTGTAGCGGAGCGGCCATCTCTTGAGCCAGCTGAAGACCAAATGAAGGGGCTCCCATAGCCTTTTATATTCTCTCTCAGGCAGAAATCCCTTTGTTCTTCGGTGCAAAATTACAGCAACAAGATGGAGTTTGTAGCTACCTGGGCAAGTCGCATGTCCATGAATGATTCAGCTTTTTGCAGGCCACCACCACTGTTTACATGTTAGTTTGAACATTCCCAGGAATGCTCAGATATGGATCGGCATCTCCTAAAGTCCATTATCAGTTAAATGTTTCTTGATTGGGCATTTACTGAAAATAGTCCTTTCTTAAGAAGCTGACAAAAAGCCTCACTGAGGCTACTTAGGGTACGTCTACACTACGGGATTATTCCGATTTTACATAAACTGGTTTTGTAAAACAGATTGTATAAAGTCGAGTGAATGCGGCCACACTAAGCACATTAATTCGGTGGTGTGCGTCCATGGTCCGAGGCTAGCGTCGATTTCTGGAGCGTTGCAGCTGTGGTAAGCTGATTCGGTAGGCTATCCATAGTTTCCCGCAGTCTCCCCGCCTTGGAATTCTGGGTTGCCGCACGTGTCATGGGGACAAAAATCATTGGTCGAAGTGGTCTGGGTAAATGTCGTCAGCCATCGCGCTTCCCTGGAAAGGACCAGACGACAATCATGTCGTGCCCTTTTTTGCCCTGGATGCCTGGCAGATGCATAGCAATGGCAACCATGGAGCCCGTTCAGCTATTTTTTTTTTTGTTTGTTTTTTTAACTGTCCACCGTATTTTCTCCTGATGCCGCTGACGAGGCGATACGCAGCGCTCACAACCAGCTTCACTTGCTGTTGTGCAATGATAGAGACGGTTGTATCAGTCTGTCTGTCTGTCTGCTGCCATTGTAAATTGGCAATGAGATGACGATTATCTGTTGTTTGTACTATGCTGCTGCTAGTCATGGGTGCCTGGGCTGAGGTCGGCTGGGGGTAAAGGCAAAACTGGAGACTCCCTGAGTCATCCTTCTTTATGGTTTCGTAACAAATAGAGTCAGGTCTTGGTCTAGAATATGGGCAAGTGTATAGAGAACCAGTGTATCAGCCGCTCCATGTCTAGATCCACAAGAAATGACGAGCCTGCATGCATTCACGGGGGTTGCCCCTGCAACAACCAACACCATTGCTCTCCTCCTCCCACTCTTCCTGGGCACCGGGCAGTGTCCCCCCCTCATTTGGTGTAGAAGTTATAAAGAAGCGGAAATAAGAATACGTGATTGTTGGGCAGATAAAATGAGGGAGCGTAGCCCCGCTGCTATGATAGTCAGCGAAGGGAACAGAATTTTTCTTTTACACAGGAGAGGGAGGGGACTGATGAGTCAGCCCCAGTTGCTATGATGAAGGATGGGTACAGTGCGTTGACCATCTACTTGGGACTGATGAGAATCATTCGCGTATTTTCCCTAGGTGCGCCGGCCATCCTCACCTGAGGCCACCGAGGAGCATCCGGACTGAGTGACAAGACGTACCAGTCCTAGCTGCACATCGCCACCGGGAGGGGAAGAGGAGCGAACCTGCCTCTTCAGTGCACGCATGACGGTCTACAGCAGCACATTAGTAGAATAGGGGGTGAAGCCTGGAAGAAGTAAGTCAGAAACAATTTCTCCCTTTCTTCGACGAGGTGGGGCAGGGGGAAGGCGGAGTATTGTCAAGGTCATACGCAGACCCAACGCGGGACAATGGCTGTTGAACTACGAACAGGCATGTGGAGCCCAAGCCAGAGATGTAAATTAAATTTCGGAGACTGCTGTGGAACTGGTGGATAGAGAGCTGCCTCAGTCGCCTCCCCCCTCCCCATGAGCCAGCCATGTGATCTCGTGGCTGTCGGTACGCTTTGTCACACAGCACTGTGTAGGCTGATGATTTTTTTCCAAAATGGCCCCCCCCCTTATTGCATTTCTCTTTGCGTAAGGAGATCCTGATAGAACAGATTTCTGCTCATACCAGCGATCAAGATCAGTATCTCCCGAAGGTCCATGCTGGAGCTCCTTTTTGATTGGGACGCATCGCAGCTGTGCTGATCAGAGCTCCACGCTGGGCAAACAGAAATGAAATTCAAAAGTTCGCAGGGCTTTTCCTGTTTACCTGGCCACTGCATCTGAGTTCAGATTGCTGTCCAGAGTGGTCACAGTGGTGCACTGTGGGATACCGCCCGGAGGCCAATACTGTCAATTTGTGGCCACACTAACCCTAATCCGATATGGTAATACCGATTTTAGTGCTACTCCTCTCGTTGGGGAGGAGTACAGAAACCGATTTAAGGAGCCCTTTATATTGATATAAAAGGCCTCGTAGTGTACAGGGGGTACAGCGTTAAAAATCAGTTTAACTCTGCTAAAATTGGTTTAGACGCGTAGTGTAGACCAGGCCTTAGAATCAAACACATTGAGATACAAATACATAGCCAATATTCATAATTCCAAATACAAAAATACATACATACAGACAGCATAATCATAACCTGCAAATTACAACCTTCCTATAGACACCTTACTTGACCTCCTTTGCACAAGATTTGATGAAACTATAGGACCTTAATTGCAATAATGATCTATACAGTCATAGTTCATGTCAATAATGTCACATCTACACTTGGTTTCCTATGCGAGTTCATTAAACAAAAAAAAAAAAAAAAACCACACACACACAACCCACTATCTGGGGGTTCTGTTAGTGATGAGGGCAAAGGGATGAGAACAAAAAGTTGCAGTGGACTAAGAACGGCCACACTGGGTCAGACCAAAGGTCCATCTAGCCCAGTATCTGGTCTTCCGACAGCAGCAAACATGCAGGGCTTTGTGGAGTGAAGGAGAAGTCCAGGAGGCTTCCCACCAGAGTTGCCCATTCTTTGGCTGCTGCCCTCTCCCACTCCCAGTTCTGTGGGGGTTTTTACACCCTCACCCTCTTTCCAACAGCATACACTGTGCCAAAGTAGTCCCATCCCACTTCCTGAAGTGGATGAGGGCAGGGCCACAAGGAGATGGAGAGCACTAGTTTACCTAGTGGTTTGGGACCAGGAATGATTTCATCCTGTTTTGCACACAAGGTAGTTTGGGGGCCAAAGCTGAGACAGTCCTGATGCTGTCCCTGCTCTGTAGGAGAAGAGGACTTTGTCTTAAGGCTTCCTGGAAGATCTATATTGTTAGTCCAGAAACCATTCTCTAAAACATAAGAAGCTTCATTGAAGTTGATGCAGAGTGTGCATATTTTTTAAATAAAGGAAAAATATTCTTATCACTATTTCAGGTAAGGTGACCACCTTTTCAAGATGCAAAAATGGGACACACGCAAGATCCCTGCCCGCTCTGTGGCACTGCTCCCTTCCCCTCCTCCTGAAGTCCTGCCCCCTGGCCAAGTCTGGCAGCGGTAAGAGGCACTGAGGGAGCCTGGGCCACTGGGTGAACCCTGGACACTACACCTGCCCTGGGTGGGCTGCCAGGATGCCCAAGAGCAGCTCTCAGCCTTCTGCCCACCCTCACCCCAGGGAATACTGCCTCCCCTGGACAGAGGATCTGGGGCTCCCCACAGGCGGCTCTTAATACCGCCCAGCTACAGCTTCTGGCCTGGCTGGGGCCTCCAGGAGGAAGAGGAGCAGGAGCAAGCAGGGCCTCATGGCAAGAGGGGGCTAAGGCCTACTTCAGCCCTCCCACACTGGGAAGAAGCTGGCACAGGCACAGAGCGGTACTGCAGAGATTTTGGGACAAATGCTGTCCCAGAGTCATTCTGCCTGGGAACTGGATTTTAAATGTACATTGTGTGACTGTCCTGCCCTTAGGGATGGTCATGACTAATTTCAGGAAGTGTTCTCTCCCTAATAGTGTAAGATTGTACAAGTTACTCAGATATTTTCTGATTCTAGAATCCGTTCTCAATTACTTTAGGCTCATATAGGACAATAAAGGCAATATTCTGTACCTTTCCTGATACAACATGATAGCCTACCATACAATCTTCTAGACTGAAAGTCACTCAAGCACACCATATAATTAACGTCAGTGTGCACATGCATGCAACCATCCCCTCACCTACAAGAGAGGTCACTGGAGTCAAAAAAAAAAATTAATGATAGTGAGATCAGAAGCAGGTCCCAAGATTTGCTGTTTGCAGCTGCCACTGGACCTTTCTCCTGCAAAAACATTCTAACTCTGGTTCAGATCCCTTTACCTACCCCCTTGCCTTAGAACATTGTTTTTCTGTATGCACTTTGAAAATGAAGGTGGCTGCAGCTTGGCATTATAGGTGCATTTTTTCTTAATTTTACCTTGAACTGCTCTTCGTTCGCTGATGCTCAGTGATGTGTTTGTGTTGGATGGGGATTATTAGTTATAGCTTTCATGAAATGCTCTGACCAAGAGTTACAGCACAATCTTGCTAGCAATGGAATCAAACTCTGGAGAAAGCAATCCAAGACACCCAAGCAACCCAAGACACCCTCTAGTGGCCAGTTCATGAACATAGGATCCTACACAAAGGAAAATTCTGAGCAGTGTTCTAATCTAGCAGGCAGGACAGAGAGTTGGGTAGAAGTGTAATCAGAGGCACAGCCTTGTGGCCAGATGTGGCCATGATTCCCCTGAAACAGCAGGCAATGAACAAAGTTGATCAACTGCAGGACTGTATGGTTATCTGAATTCCTGAACCTGAGTAATATGTATTCATGCAAGCTCACAAATAAGAGCCTTAAAAAGACCATTCAAGGAGCGACCCTGTACTGTGCACCGAGAGTTTACTCCCCCTTGCACACAGGCAGGACAGATTATGGTCCTAGAGCTCTCTTGGTTGCTAGAAAGCAGTGCACTGACTAACATCTACCTGTGCTGCACAGTATGGCTGTCTGTTGTCATCAGAGGATGACATGGCATCGCATTTGTTCCCACATGGCTATAAATTCAAAGCTATGAGGAGTACAACTATGAAGATGTCACATAGGAAAGTGCAGACTTGCATGATAGGATGTTGTTCGCACAGTTTTAAAAAATTTTCTCAAAGTGTTGACAACTTTTATTGAAAGGTACTCGCCATTCAGATCTGTTATGGGTTGTTTCTTCAAAGTTATTGCTATTTAGCTTCGAAGTCAGATTCTGCTTAGAGGTGTCTTAGAAACATTTTTGTTTGGCCACCCCTGCTGTGCTTTCCGAGTTTTAGCTTGTTACAGAAAGTTCTTTTTCAGGATTGTCACCACCCCCACTCTGATAACATGACCTGTCCAAAGTTCAGCTTTGATGATCATTGCCAAGATGCTGGTTGTTTTTATTCTCCCCTTCCCCCACCCCCACAGGATGGTAGCATTTGGCACTTCATCATGCCAGTGGACCTTCAGAGTAGAAGACAGACAATGTGTGTGAATTTTCTCAAGTTGCTTAATGTGTCTGTACTAAACTGTCCATGTTTCACACCCATCTAGGAGGGAGGCTGTCATTGTTACCTGGTAGGTTGTCAGCTTTGTTTGATGATATTTTGGTTGCATATCCTATGACAAAGGATTCCCAAGGCCTGGCTTGCTTTTTGTATTCTGTTTGACAGTTCTCTGGATCAAGAACCGCCACTTGAGATACTACTGCCGAGGTACGTGAGGTGATTGAGACACTTCAGTTCTGTATCATCAATGGTGATATTCGGCTCAATGGTAATGCATCATTCTTTTCCCTGAGGATCTTTGTGCTTTCGTCATTTTCAAGCCAATCCATGTGCCATCTTGGATGTTGTTTAGAGTTTCTTCTGAGGTCTAGAGAATGGCTAATTTGAACACATGCCACTCAGAGCAAAGACAGAATTATATTGAGCATGTTAAGTAAAGTTTTCCCCTTAGTTTTTCTGCACATTGTGATCAGCTAGTTCGGGGGCCATGATGAACCCATCCATAGGTACACAAAGTTTCTTGTATCTGGTTACAAAAGCCATTTTACTGCGCACCAGACCATTTTTCTAGAAATGACTTCAAAATGTTAATGCACACAAATGTTTTTATATGGTATGAGAAGTGGACATAATTGCATACGGTAAGGGAAGTGGGAGAAAAGATGCTGGGGAGTCAACTGTGGCTAGTGTGTAGATATGGGAGGCCAATAGTCCCATATGTGAGAATAATCAGCTCTGGTTTTATATTCCTACATGCACATCTCAGTGCAAGATACAGCAGCCTGTTATAAGCCTATGGTTTTGGTGTGCATCTGTATATTAACAGGATGGAATTTGCCACTGGGATATCATTCTTGTGCAATGTTTCAGATAAATGGCAAGGAGTTGCTTACTTTCTATTGCAATAGAAGAAATTGTTTTGAAGTTCTTGCAAAATTCTAAAATGCAAGAAATGGCAGCTTTAATCTACTATGTGTAAAAACGACTTCAGCGGGTATATTTAAGAGGTCTACAATAGCTTAAATATTCAACTGAGCTTTCTGAAAAAGTGCGCACACAAATTTGCTGCCAAGTTTCAGCTTGGATGGAGTTTTCATAGTATGCTTATGAATTCTGCAAGAATAAGTATGACATCTAAATGCAAGTTACATCCTGGGAAACACCCTAATACAAGATAAACTCAAATCTACACAGTTTGAGTGCAGACATCACACTGCTCTTGTGAGAATAGATTGTGTAATCTCTGTTAAGGCACTTTGGTACCTCTGTCTCTATTTACAGCTGGAATAGAGGTGTACAGGAGCATGTATAAATGCACACACACACACCATCCCCTGAAGATCACTAAGGTCCCCATCCTGCCATCACTTACAAATGTGCTTATGGCAGAGACAACTGGTACCTGTTGATAGTGGGGTGGGCACAATTTTAAGGTTCAAACCACCCCCTAAACAGTTTGAATCATTCCCCACCCAGGCATGTCCCCCGCACCACCCCTTCCCATTTTACCCTCAGCAGTCCCTCCCTACATCTCTCTGCTGCTACCTCTTCCCTATTTTAGCCTCTGATCCTACTTCATTGTCACTGACGTCCACTATGTTAGACATCCAATCACTATCAACCTTTTTGGTGAAAGCTAAAACAAAGAAGTGCAAATAGCAGAGATGCTTAATGACATTTTCTGTTATTTCTGAATGGAGCCTTGAATGGTGGGCTCTTCAGCCCAGGGACCAGCTCTGTGGTATTTTCTCAGTGCACAGCAAAATGGAGTTCAGGCCTCCAGCCACCACAATACAATACAAGAATGAAAATTAGTCACTAAACTTCCAATCACCCATCTCTGACAACACAGAAGAAAATAGTTTTAAGGCCATTTGAAAGCCCCAGCCTTAGTAACTAGAAGCTGTTCGCATCTCTCTCTAAGATGAAAACAAACAAACAAACAAACAAAAAGGAGTGTTATGAAAGTAAACAGCTAATTTATTACGCTAAGGCCTGGTCAACACTTTAAAATATTACCAGTATAGCTACATCAGTTTGGATGGGAATGGAAGATACAAAGTAAATACACCCCAACCAACAAAGCTATGCTGGAAAAAAATCTCAGCGGAGATGCACTTATACCCGCTAAAGAGTCCTTTTGCAAGTATAGGTTACTTCATTCAGGGAAGTGGCATAAGCAAAACCTGCAAAAGGACTATTGTTGGAATAAGTCAAATCTCCATGAGCTTTTAAAAGACCAGTAAGAATCATTATGATTATCTAGTCTCATGTGCTGCCTAACACAGGCCATAGAATTCCAGTCAAGTAAACTCCCAAAGAGAATAAAGTCCCATCTTGAGTTATAAATGCCAAAGATTAGGAACAAAAAGAATTTTTGGATTCTAGGCTTCCTGGTGGATTTGCCAGTCTGCCACATGAGATAACCCTGCTAGCATTGCAATGATTTTGAGAGTTGGCTCTAGAAGCCAGTTTCAGAAGAACTAGCTGTAAATTCAGCTGTTTGTTTACCATAAAGTTAAACAGTGTCTTGTTTCTGACACTAGAGAAATGCTGAAAGTTACAAGACAAGCTTTTCAATTAGTTTCCTGACATTTGAGTATCATTTTTTCACCTTACCAGCAATGCATGTCCTTTTTCTAATGTTTGAGACCTTAGTCCTAGCCTTAGAAGAACCTGTTTTCAACAACGTAAAAAAAACTATAGAGGAAACTACTGGTTTCCTCCCCACTCCCTTCCCTGTCCCACCCCCAGACCCCAGAAAAACAATGGAGATCAAGTTGCATAGATATGCCAGTTCAATGGATAAATGAAAACATTCATTAATGCTTGTAGTGGCCTAATCATAGGTGAACAGAACATTTGCTAGCAGGGAATGTCAATTCTCCTGTTCCTGAATTGCTTGCAAATGTCAGAAATAACAGTCATGCGTAGCTGAAGCACATGAGGCTTTCTATGACACATATGACTTGTTAACAGTCATTATAGCAGAGAAGATAAAGCAATGGCATAACTGGAACTGCTGTTCTACTTTTTAACCACAATGTGCTATCACTCAGCAGGAAAAGGGTGTCTTCATTTGCCTTTTCAAATGAAAGAATTCCTATCTACCTTCAGAAAACAAACAGCAGCTATGAGCAATGGAAAGCTCAGTTGGCTGGCTGAGGAGAGGGAGCCATCAAGATAGTTGTTTCCTCTTTATCTGCCTAGCTACTATGCTTCCTATCAAGCTACCCACGCTTTAATGAAACTGTTAATTCCATCACCCAGTTTAGCTGGAAAGTTGGGACATGTTGGTTGAGTTATTTTTATTGCAGTAGCTGCTAGAAGCCTCAGACAGGGAACCTTTATGCTATGCATTGTGCGAAAAGGAGTCACTTCCCAAAAGAGGTTTAAAAATGGTCTCCTCTTTGAGTTTAGAGAGATGAGAGGATTTGGACACCATAAATTTTAAGTGTTTACTGAACTATTGTAATTCATACAGCTTCAACATCCCCAACTGGAACTACATTTTTTTTTAAAAGGCACCCATATTAGGTAGTCTAATGCAGGTAAATCAACATTTGTTTCCAGACCTTGCTGTTAGATTTGAAGCGAGGGGGTTGGGGGAGAAATGGTGAGGAAAAGAGCAAATATCTAACAGAAGCTGTAAAAATGTCTTTACTGTACATGTTAAATCCTACTTGCTCTCATGCTGCAAAGTCTGTCCCTCTTTATGGTAGAAGTTATTTATAAGAAAAGAATTGGGTGAAGAGAAATAGACAACTCAGTTAAAACAAGATTAAGAGGATGAGAATTTCACTCAGGCCTTGTCTACACTAACACTGTAAGCTGATCTAAGTTACGCTAGTTAAGTTTCATCGACTTAAGTAAACGTAACTTACATCAACTTGAAGCGGTGTCTACACTGCGCTATGCCGATGGGTGAGCGCTCTCCCCTTGACATAGCGGACCAGATCTGCTAAATCAACACCACTCCATCAATGGCAGCGATGCCAATTTAGTGTGGTAGTGAAGACAAGCTCTCAGTAAATCCAAAAAGTTATGGTCTCACAGCCAAAGCAATTATAGCTCAGTGCCCTCGTTTATGTGTAGTATTTTGTATACCATATTTGTGTGCATATATAGTACAAATTTGATAGCAATGTGGTAGTTTTGATTGCTAGGGAAATTTAAAGCTTGGTTTCACAAGTTAAATCTAGCTAAGAATTTGATTAAATTAAACATCTTCCTCCTTATCACACCCTGCATTATATATATATATATTGTAAACTTTAAAAACTGAATATTGGTCAGTCATTTCAGTTGTTAATGGGAAATGCCCCTTCATTTTACTGTTAATAGTTAAGTGACAGACCTAATGTGAAATATTGATTTTAAAATTTTGGGACTTCTTGCTGACACCAGGACTGAATTTGGCACAAGTATAATTGATGTCTTGTGCAGTTACTCACTCACGGAGGCACCTTCAGTTCAGTAAACACTGAATTATAGCAGGGACAAGAGAAGCCCATTATGTTTAACATTCATACACGAAATATACATGCCTAGTAGAAATTCATCTGTCATTAGCTTTTTTGACCTATACATGGTACAGCAGAACCACAGCATTATGAGCACCTCAGGAATGGAGGTTGTTTGAAATGTTCCTAACTCTGAACAAAACATTATGGTTGTTCTTTCAAAAGAAAGACTAAACATTGACTTAACACAGCTTTGAAACTTTACTGTGCAGAAGAAAAATGCTGCTTTCCCTTTTTTTTAAAATATTTTACATTTAACAGTACTGTACTTTTTTTGGTCTCTGCTGCTGCCTGATTGCATCCTTCCGGTTCCAAATGAGGTGCATGACTGGTGTTCTTAACTGAGGTTCTAAACTGACCAGTCAGAGTTATGCTGTACCACAAATATTTTTTCCTGCATGGTTATGTAAAACAAGTTATAGCCACAAGGGGGAGCACAGAGATCAGCAATAAGAGCAGCCATTTTTTTTCCAAAAGCTGTTCTTCCAATATAGTCAGTCAGAACCTGCTTATGTGGCACAAGACCCAAGTAAAGAGATATAGGGTTTCCCCCCCCGAACAGCCTGCATGGGAGAAATGAGAGTTCAGACATCAGTTGGATTTTCTACAATATCAATGTAAAGAGCCATAGGAACATCTACTTATTCTGAGATCCTGAATCTGCCAAGACAGTTGTGAGACAAATGAGGAAAAACCTCAGTCTAATACAGAATCAGACAAAGCAGCCACTGAACTTGCTGTATGCTTATCTGAAAAGAACTTTGAAGTGTTGACATTGAAATTCTAGTGGCAGTATGAAAGCTTATGTTTTGCATATTATGGCTAATGTGATCCAATTATTATAGCACTAGAACAGGGAGGCTTGACTCCAGAGTTCTATTGCCCACTCAGCCACCAATGAATTGAGGGCACTGGGCAAGTCAGTTAAACTCATCCCTCAGTTTGGCTGTCTATAAAGTGGGCATAATACTTCTTTACCTCAGGTATGATTTCTATGCATCTTCTCAAACAGTGGCTCTGAAGCTTCTTACTAAGGGAACCCACACACTGCATTTTATCTTTGCTTATGTCCCATCATTTTTACCCACATCAACCCTAACCTTGGCTTGATGCAGAGGAGACTGAGTCCACGCCATGCTCATCCCACAAAAGCAACTCCTGCCCACAGGGCTGGGCCCAGCTCCCCACTGTGACCTGGTGCAAGCGGCTGCAGCCCCACTCAGGTTTGGCCCACCACCACCACCCACTCCGGCAAGAGGGCAGCCTCATTGAGCCTGGTCACAATGCCTTGTGTGAGTTGGGCCCACCCTTGCTGAAAAAGAGCTGCAGTTGCAGGGTGAGCTTGATCTCCAACACACAGCCACCACCCCCCTCTGCCACCCCTCAGGCCTTCCCTCCACACCAGGTTGAGGGAGGGGGGGGGAGGAGTATGGGGGAGAAGAGAAGTATGTTTGCCAAGGCCAGGGCCCATTGATGGGTTAATCTGGCCCTGGATGTGGCAGCCTATCCAGAACCTTTCCATGACCACTGTTGGTCAGGATGCCCTGTTTTGGCAACGCAGTCATGGAGCTCATTAGCTAGTTCCAGCACTATTATTTTTTTCCCTTTTATACCTTACTCATAGTTTGACAGTAAATAGCCCAAAACCATCTGAAGAGCGGAAACTCAACAAGATGTCGTTTTCCTGTATAATTTTTTTCTTGCAAAAGTTGTTTTTCCTGATTCTCAGTCATTGGTAATGGTACTCCTGAGGTGTATATTTCAAAAGTCTTAAGAAATGAACAATATTTTCCTTTACTGGATGTGTTGGCGGTATTAACTAATGTTAGTGAAAGGAGTGAGGATTCTCTGATCAGAGGAGCTGCGTAAGTGCAAAGCGGCATGAATAGATGTGTCAAAGTATTGCCAATCCCTTTAATTCAAAAATCATGAATCAGCTCCAAGATAGATTTGGGTTCTTTTCCATCTTAAAAATTCTGTCCTTTAAGATCACGCTTTCAACTTCAGCTCCAAAGCCACAAGAACTAGAAATGTATGTGGATCTTCCTCTTAGGACAAGGGTGACTGTTTGGATTGGTCTCATCCAGTGTGACTGTGTTCAGATGAATCAGACAAAAGTGATTAAACGAAATGTTTTGCAGCAGTCTGATGCATTCATAAACACCGGAGGCTAGACCCACACAGGTGACTTAGACTCGGTATTGCAACACATAACATTTAGGTGCCCTGATGCCTAGTGGAATCCACAGCCCTAAGTTAGGTGCTTAGGCTCCCTACCCACTGTATAGGGAGAGTCAGGTCATTAAGAATGGGATCCATAGAAGCCAGCCAACTAAGCAGGAAGCCATTTAAGCTATTATGAAATGCTGATGAGAGGCCTACAACCCATCCTTCAAAGGGAATTAAATAATTAACTCCAGGCATAGGCTTCAACTCCGTGGGTGCTCTGTGGCTGAAGAACCCATGGAAAAAAAAAATCCATCTGCTGATCAGCTGTTTGGCAGCAGGTGGGAGGTTCTGGGAAGAGGGGGCAGAAAGAGGTGGCACAAAGGTGTGGTCTTAGGGAAGGGGTGGGCTACCCACCCAGAAAAAATGAAAGTCAGCACCTGTGTCTCCAGGTTGGGGGGATGCACCTCCCTCAACCAGGAATTCACCACTGTAAACCCTCTCCTGGAGTTAGGCAGCTAAGCCTTTTCTCACAAAAAGGTCAAGGAGGAGACAGCAGCAGCACCCTTGTAACTTTTAGCTCCTCTGCCTGCTGGAGAATTTGGACATAGGTCTACCATATCCCAGCTGGGTGACTCTATAGCCCAGTGATTGGGCCAGGTAAAGAGTGAGAATGCCCTAATTATTCTTTGCGCACAGTAGAACAGCTTCAACAGGAGAATGATAGCCCTGCCTCACAGTGCTCTGCACCCCAGTGGTTAAGGCACTTGCCCACAAGACAGAAGATGTGGAGCAGGGATCTGAACCTACATCAGCTGGAGAGGGGAATTGAAATGGGTTTTCCACATCCTGGGTGAGTGCTCCAACCTGAGCTAAAGGTTATAAGAAAGAACTACTGTACAACCCTTTCTCCAGTGTTGTTTCATGTAGGGCCTAAATCTGTTAGGTATGCTTAGAGGTTGCCTGCAAGATGGGTCCCAGAGGAGAAATAGGCAAACTCCTGGTTTGAGGATACCACTGCAGCTCAGGCATGACCTAGGTGCCTATCTGCATGCCTAGAAGCAGGCTTTTAGGGTCCTAATGGACTTTAAATTCTCTAGGTTGCTAAGTTTCTGCCATTAGACACCTACAGGGTTTAGGCAGAAGCTGAACAGGATTTTTAAAGATGCCCAATGTGGTAGTTAGCTATTAAATCCTTGTGTGACTTTTAGCTCCACAATTCTTATTGCCCCTTGGAATATACATTGCTTACAGACTGCCTTCGATAAAGCTCTCTTTTCCCTAATAGAGACCCAAATAAGGCTGGTTGTATTGGATTTCGGTAGCTATCACAAGTCAAGGGCTGTCCTTCAAATCAGCATAAAGAAATTTGTTTTACAACTGTGTTTAATTTGTGCTGCTTCTTGCAACTAAGTTGAGCCCTAATATTACTGTGTGGTTTTGAGGGGGAGGAGCAGAAAGAGAGCCAAAACTAAGAACTTGAACAAGTGGTTCCCTTCCCATGTTTAAGACCACCAAAGCCTTCATGGTCTCTGCTGATTTCAGTTAACAGAGGATTTGGAGAAGCTGTTTTCCAGTTCTGTTCACATAGTTCTAGATACATTCAGCTCCACAAAGCAACCAACTGAAGAAAGAAAGGCAGACACCCAACAATGTTTCATTAAACTCTACACTGCTTAGGTAGTCATTCCGTTTTGACAGAAAGCATAAGCAGAGCTAGGATCCATCTACGAATGCTTCAGTGAGGAGAGGGGAACACACCAGATTTGAGAGAGCTTTTGAGTGTCTATATTCAACTTTTAAAAGGAAAGTATAGAGGAAAAGAATGTAAGTGAGGAGTATGAGATAGAGGAAGTTCCTGCCCCAGTAACCCACAGGCCAAAGCTTGGTTCTTGGGGCAGAACTACTACTTGCTTGCTGTGGGTTGCCAGCCTGAATGTCAGGGAACTGGAAGAAGATACAAATTAAGGAAAGGTGAGAGCCACTGTAACTTAAGCCTTTTTCAATTTCTAGGCACAAATGTCACCAACTTTGGTATTCTAACACGTCAGTAGGCTGAACAGAGTCAGTCTAAGTTAGTGTGTGGGGAGGTCTATCATCATCATCATCACCTTTGCATCACTTCTACATTTGGTTTTTGGTTCACAGTTTAAAATAAGACTTACCCAAACTCAGCGCTTTTGTTAAGTCTACAATGCCAAAACTCCTTCAGCAGCAAGTCTCTGATGCTGGATCTACTGACCTATGCTCACGCTATGGGGCTTTTAAACAAAAAAAGAACCGTGTAGACATTCCCACTCACCAGGTTTCAGAGCCCAGGCTCCAGCCCAAGTAGGAATATCTAATGTATTTTTTAGTCCTGTAGCATGAGCCCCAGCCTGTAAACTCTGGCTCTGAGACTTGCTGCCATAAGGTTTTGGTTTTTGTTCTGAGTGGTGTTGCCATACTGTAAAGAGTCTCACTGAAAAGTCTGTGGGACTTCAGCTCCTGAGTCATATTGGAAAGTTTTAACCCATGGCTAGCTCATATGCTTTGAATCATATTCTTATGTAAGATCCCCAGGAACAGCTGCATTGGACTCTTATGACTTAATTGTACAGTGTTAGAGTTCCATTTTAGAATTGTCTGAATATGTAGAAACTGATTTTTTTTTTAAGTGAGGCAAGTACACTTCTGATGTGATGAAACAATCACTGAAATCACACCACCAAGGAGAGAAATTCACCTAACAAAATTATAGCTGTCCTATTCTTAGTGGGGGGAAACGGAGGAAAGTAGGATAAGCCCCTTTGAAATTGACAGATCTATTAGCAAAAAGCTATTTTGGATTTTTCACATGTACTTGACATCTCCAAGGCAATGAGGACACACTGAATTGCTTTCCCTGGAGTCAGCCATTGCAACCTTAGTTATTTTTGTCTAGAGTCACAGAAGTGAACCCCAAAACATCATTCGCTTCCCAGCGGTAACCATTCCTACCTTCAAACATGTTTCCAGGTAGTTTACTGGAGGCTTCCAGGTCTTAGTTTGGCAAAGTTTCAAGGGTAGAGCTTTCCCTTGTGTTCTTGAGCAACTGCAGTGTGGGGCTAAGAAAGGAGGTGATGCATAGATTGGCACAAATGATTCCAGTAAGGCCCAAAGCCTGGACACTCCTCACAATGGATTCCTGAACCCATGTGGCGCTAGGGTGACCAGATGACCCAAAAATCAGGACTGTCCCTATAAAATTGGAACAGTCCTGATTTTTGGGTCTTTCTTATATAGGTTCCCATTACTCCCCACCCCCATCCCAATTTTTAACATTTGCTCTCTAGTCACCCTGTGTGGAGCCCTACTACAGGATCAGAGTCCAAACACTTTGTCAATATAATGTACAACCTCTGACTTGGGATGAAGTTCAGGAGCGATGCCAGGGTTTCTGGCACCCTAAGCAGAATTCGGGGGGTGGCATTTTGTGTGCTTCCCATGGGGCACGTGGGAGCTTCTGGTTCCACTCCCATCATGCCACTGAAGGACCTTCCGCCAAAATGCTTCAGGTGACAGCGGCACTCATTGAGCTGCTCAATTGCCTGCGGCATTTCTGCAGCATGTCAGCAACAGGTCCTTCTTCAGCGGTGTGATGGGAGCGGAACTGGAAGCTCCCGTGTGCTCCGTAGGGAGCGCACAAAATGCCGCCCCCTGAATCCTGGCACCCTAGGCAACCGCCTAGGGCAGGGCCGCCCAGAGGATTCCGGGGGCCTGGGGACTTCGGTGATGGGGGCCCCCCCTGCTTTGGCGGTAAGTCAGTGGCAGGGGGTCCTTCCGCTCCGGAACCTGCAGCCAAAGTGCCCTGAAGACCCGTGGCGGGGGGCCCCCTGCTGCCAAATTACCATCAAAGCAGGGGCCCCCTGCTGCTGAAGTACAGCTGGGTCTTTGGCAGGGGGCTCCCACCACGGGTCTTTGGGGCACTTCGGCAGCAGGTCCCAGAGCTGAAGGACCCCCCGCCGCTGAATTACTGCTGAAGACCCGGCAGCACTTTGGTGGTGGGTCCCGCTTCGGTGGTAATTTGGTGTTGGGGGTGGGGGTCCTTCCGCCACAGAGCGGAAGGACCCCCTCCGCCTAAGACCTGGAGCAGAAGCAGCTCTGGAGGCCCCAGGCCCCGTAAGAGTTTTCTGGGGCCCTCAGAGCAAGTGAAGGACCCCGCTCCAGGGACCCTAAAAAACTCTTGTGGGGGGCCCCTGCAGGCCCCAGGGCAAATTGCCCCATTTCCCCACCCCCCGGGCAGCCCTGGCCTAGGGTCACCTAATGGAAGCGCTGGCCCTGTTGGAGTTAACCCCTCAGCAGCAGTTTTCTGCAAAGATCTCATCCTTTCTTACACCTGTTTGCTTATACAAACTTACACCATTTGTCTCAAGTGTATTTGGCCCACATGCTGTAAGTGCTTTTAAAGCATTGGCTATAATTACATTTCGGTTGGACTGTTGCATTTTGAAACCTGTGCACCTTAAAACTGAAATACAGGAACTTATTAAATGCAAAACTGAGATAACAAATCTTAGCTACTCTTGTAGGATTCCATAGTTACTAAAGTCATTTAATACAGTATTAAAAAGCTATAGTTCAGAACCTTTGTAAATTAAGGTGTTTTCCTTTTGATAGGGTATGCACCTTATGTTATACTATTTATCAAAGACATTTGTGTAAGAAAGAATTTAGAAACTGCTGTGCCAGAATGGATCAATGAACCAACTAGTCTGGTACTCAAGGTCAAAAACATTTTTACTGGGAATTTCAGAGGCATGTACAATCTACCATTACAGTATATCTAAGCCCCTTCATTTTCAGTTTAAACTAAATTTTTACTGAAAGATTCCCACGTTTTTGGCTCCCCCTCATTTTCACCTGACATTTGAATCATTCAAATATATATATATATATATATATATATATATATATAAAAATTCCCCGCTCACCCCTATGGGTGGTATGTGTCTTCCTCAACCTCGGGTCCTCTACACAGGCCTGGAGTTGAGGGTTCTGCGCAGTATCTTAGCTGTTCCTAGCACTGCACCTCTTCTGGACAGAGAGCTCTGATGTTGTTCCTGGATCTGTTGGAGCCACTCACCCAGCTTAGGAGTCACAGCCCCGAGAGCTCCTACCACCACTGGACCCACTTTGCCTTCACTTTCCACATCCTCTCTAGTTCCTCTTTCAGGCCTGGTACTTCTCCAGCTTCTCATATTCTTCTTCCTGAGTTGCTGTCACTTGGCACTGCTATAATCTATCACCACCGCTGTCTTCTGGTCCTTGTCTATTACCACGATATCTGGTTGATTGGCCAGTACTGCCTGTCCGCTGGATCTGGAAGTCCACAGAATCTTAGGCCCTGCCATTCTCCACAACCTTCTGTGGAATCCCCATCTGGTCTGGGAAGGTCTAGTCATACACTGTGCAGCATGTCCTGTATCAATGCCAGCCACTGGTTGTGCCGTTCAGTGTATGGTGTTCCGCCTGCGTCTAACATCTTGCTGCACAGTGTTGGACTGTCCTCTGAGGCCTCCTCTGCACTAGCTGCACCGTGGGGTCCCTCTGTGTGGTAGACCCTGCTTCAAGGATTGTGCTCCAGTGCCTATTCGAGCTGTGTCTGACAATGATACAGTGCCTCATTGCTGTCTATAGCCAGCCCTTTCGACCACTGGGAGGATTCCAAAGCAGCCAGCCTAAGCTATCTGTCGATGGTACAATTCCCAGCAGAGTCTTGTCTTGCCCCATGGCCACTTTATTCTGCTTGGTCTTCTCCCATGTCGTGCTGGCCTCAGCATCTCTAGCAGCTCATCTTTGGGGCCATCTTGAGCTATGTTACTCTCCTGGATTTCCGGGTTCCGTCCAGGCACCAGTGGCTTTGACGCTCCACAAGCCCCGCCGCCTTCTTTCCGCTGGTAACGTCCTCGGTGTTCGCGACTTGGGGTGGAAACCTCTCGTGCTTGTGAAGGACTTCGGGTCCTCACATCGCAGCTCCATGTCCTCTCTTTGGCCACCTCACGATACTGCAGGGTATCGTTTTGTATGCATGGATCTTGGTTCCCACTGACTGCTTCTACGCTGTCTTATGCGCTATTGGTGAACTCTGGATTGTGCGTCCTTCCTTGCCTCCCCTCATCGTGGTTTCCATGGACGCGCGACGCCAAGTAGCTCTGTAGCCTCGGTCGTTGTCTGCTATGTGGCCGCTGGAGTTCCACGCCATCATCTTCGACTACCTTCCCTCTCTTCACTACCATCCGGCCACACTTCTCTAGTCCGAATGACATCCCAATAGCCCTCACGTGTATGATCCGCTCAGGTGATTAGCGAGTTCGTATACATTCTCGCTTCATTTCTAGCAGTACAGCTTGATTCATCCATTGCAGAAGGGGCTGATGTAGTCCAACTCCTGACTTGTACCCGTATCCAGTACTTTGTGATTATCGCTGAAGGGGTTTAAGCCTATTGCAGAACAAGCAGGCGGGACAGTGCATCACCTTGCGGATAGCCCTGAGTAGTATTCTGCACAAATTGTGAGTGGCCACTTCGTGCAAGCTGCCTTTGAGTTGAGCTTGCAGTCGTTGTTCTTCCATAGTCCCCTTAGTCTTGAGAGTTCTTCAGTGTCCTGTTGCACTTGTAAGCGCCAACATCAACAGATCCATGTGTGCGCATTGTAGTTGTAGGCTTCCGGTAGTCAATCCCAGGAGTGGCCAGATGGCTTGTCTAGATCCTTGAGTCTTGGCAGACTCTCTATCTATTAGCAACTGGAGTTTTTGAGCCTCTGGTGTTGTTCCCAATGTCCCTATCTGAGCTGATGCTACAGTACTGGCCATGTAGTCCTCTAGCTTGCGGCAGGGATGCTGATAGGATTCCATGTGTGGGGAGGCAGTTTCGCGCCGCTAAGTTGGACCGTTCTGAGTTCCCTTGAAGGAGCTCTTTCATGATCAGCACTGTCCTTCCTGTGTTAGCCAAGTTTGGGGCGGAAGCCTGCTGCAGCAGCTGGTTCATCTGTGCTCTAGCGTTCATGCACTGCTGTGGTTTTCTTTAGCCATAGAGCTTGATCACACACTGTCTGGTCCACGGCTGCTGCCACTCTTCATGTCCTTAGACCGTCTGCTGGATGTCTTCTACTGTGATGGCGAGGTTTCTGTTCTAGAGATTGCTGTGCTCTGTTCTCAGGTCTGCAGCCACTCTTTGCACTGGTGTTATGATCTTCTTTCTCTCCATATGTTCCCTAGTTACTGTTCAGTTTCTGCTGCTGCGGTGGCTCGCTGTATTGTGTTTGTTGCACGCAGTTGGAGCACACCTTGATGGTCTTTTGAGCAAACACAGGGCAGTTTAACTTTTTTCGGCTCGCTTCTCTAGTGTAATTCTATTAAGAGCCTGGAGTAGCCAGTGCTGTGAGTCCATTGATTTAGCAGTCCTCTATGGGCTCCAACAGAGTCAGGGCCCTCTAGTATTTTTCGAAGTAGCCAAGTACTTCATCACTTAATCTCTACATACCTTCTGCTTATTCCACCAGCTAACTCACCTCTCTCAGGTCACCTTGATCTATCCTGCCAATCCTCATTTTCCCAAGGGTGGTACATACTGTTTTCTTTGATACGAGGCAGCAAGCATCTCCCAGGGACTACAGATGTGCTGTAGCGTATACTCTAGAATTCAATTGGTTTGAGGTTAGAGTGGCAGTAGGATTGTCATTGAGGGCTCTATCTTGGCGCATCTTCTAAATACTATGTGATTGTTACTTCTCCACCTGAGCCTTTGTAAGCGGCTCAAAGGATATGACTGTAGCTAGTTTCTCCATGATCTTATGCCTCATATCAGCTGCTGTGCTCTGCAATGGAGGGGGTGGCAGTGAAGTTTCAGCTTCAGGTGTGGGCTGCACATCCACTTGTTCTTCCAGGCCCGCCCTCTACTCTGGCTTCCCACCCAGGGCCCTGTGGATCGCAGCTGTCTGTAGTGCCTCTTGTTACAGCTGGATAACAGCTACAATTCCCTGTGCTACTTTCCCATGGCCTCCTCCAAACACCTTCTTTATCCTCACCACAGGATCTTCCTCCTGGTGTCTGATAATGCTTGTACTCTTCAGTCCTCCAGCCAGCTCTCACTCTCAGCTCCTTGAACCTCTTACTCCCAGCTCCTCTCACATGCACCTCACTGACTAACAGAGGCTTTTTACTAGTTCCAGCCAGCCCTTGATTGATTGGGACACCTGAAGCCAATGTAGCTATCTTAATTGGCCCCAGGTGTCTTGATTAACCTGGAGCAACTGTCATTTGGTTACCATGGCACCAGGGATGTGTTTAGCCTGGGGCTAACATACCTGTTCCTCACTACTTTACTGTAGTCATCTGTCCTTGCCCCATCACACTATGTATAGTCCAGAAGATACACATAACAGGCATACATGCAAGCTCCGAAGTGCAGGCACGCCTGAATGTACTGTGAGTCACATTTCAAGCTGTTAACAGATAACCGTTTAAAGATCAGACACTAAAATGGGAAGAAAATGAAAATCTATCAGAACACATGTCAGAACACAGGAAGTATTTGAAAGTTTTTTTAAAAAAAGCAGACTGGAGAAAAGGATGAAGCTGGATGTATGTGCTTCAAATCGTAGGTCCCAATTATTAAGTAGAACTATTAGCCTCTAAATATTTAGAAGTCTACAACAGTAAGTTGTTTATTCAAATGAAAAGTTTTATTGGGGGGGGGATTAGATACATGTTCTTAAACTCAGAGGTTGGGCACTGTGTTCTGGGTTCTGTTTTCGTTCTGCTGCAAACCACATTGAACTCCATTCAGAGCATTAATCTACTGATTATTTTGGTGGATGGAAGGACAGGGGAAAAGTAAACCCTGATATTTACCCGGAAAAAACAGTTTTTTCCACTGATTTTCACTTGTTTTTGTTGTATTAACAAAAACAGATAAATTCCCCATGAAATATTAACTAAAACAGAAACAAACAAAGGGACCTAAGGGTGTGCACTGGGGATAGGGCAGGAAAGTGCTTTATTATCCCAAGTGGTGAGTGACCAATAAGGTGTGTAGCATTTTGTGTATCCAGAACACAGTACAGTTACTAGCTCAACCCCACAACCCCTTTTTTAAAAGCTTCCCTGAAGTGCTCTCATCACCACATTCCCTAGGCCTGGTCCCTGGAATCGTGTCCTGGAAGAAAAGCTGCATTTGTCTGCTTCTCTGCCTACCCCCAGCTACACCAGAGTGGGCAAGATTTAGCCAGAGTTTTAAAATCCTGTGATCAATTTTGATAGATTAATACAGTACCAGATATGAAGGATATCTAAAAGACAGGAGTCCTCAATAAGGGAAAGCCTATACAATTTAATAGTTTTATCAAATTTATTTTAAATACTTAAATAATTTACTATACAAATATGTTTTGTGAGCCACTCTACAGAACAGACAAAAGTTTTTAAAGAATGAAGAATAGTTTTCTCCCATCTGCTTTTCCTCCATAAAAGGTAACTTATGGATGTCTGATTATGTATTACACACAAATTCCTGTAAACAATAAAATCTCAGGTCATGAGGAAAACCCAGATTCCCAGTATACTTAAATTCTGTTTACACAGGATTTATCTTGGAGTCACCACTCTGACTTAAATTAGAGCTAAATGAGCAGGGGCAGCTCTAGCTGTTTTGCTACCTCCAGCACAGCAGGCAGGCTGCCTTCAGCGGCAAGCCTGCAGGAGGTCCCCAGTCCCACGGCTTCGGCATACCCGCCGCCAAATTGCCGCTGAATCCGCAGGACTGGCAGACTTTCCACAAGCACGCCGCCGAAGGCAGCCTGACTGCTGCCCTCGCAGGGACCAGCAGAGAATCCCCCGTGGCTTGCCGCCCCAGGCACATGCTTGGAGCGCTGGTGCCTGGAGCCGCCGCTGTAAGTGAATAGCTGAGGGGGAAATATGTTATTTGTTCAGATCTGACAAAATTTAGATCCGCAGTGTTGACAGCCTGTGTTCGCTTTCAGCAAATATTTGTGGTTGCGTTTACTAACACAATTATATGCAAAAGGAAGGAATTTAAGCTTGAATAGTGCTGAAAGAAAATTACATTTGATAACGAATGGAAGACATTTGCACTTTTTTGGTTACACAAGAGAAGTCTGCCAATCAAGGAACAAAAATAATAATTTTACATAATTTGTGATATGCTACAATATAAACTTTGAAGAATAGAAGTTCATGGATCAGAATGTCACAGTTTCTAATAATGAGTAGACTTAAGGATGTTGCAGTCTGCTCGTTAACAGAAAGAAGCAAAATTAAAAGAAATAAACTACTTTTGCTCAAGTTAATCACTCAGCTTTCATAGCATCTTACAGTAGTTTGCTATGAGTGGTCAGTTAAGAGTAACCAGGAGGTACATCTTATATCTTTGTTAGATATTTGGCCTAACTCAGCTAGGTATCAGTTTAATTTTCTGAAAGGGACTTCATATACTGTTTAATGGCTACTGTTTTCTGGCAGCCAAAGCATTTGTGGGTCAGATTCCTTCTGGCAGTCTCTGATGGCTGCTGTGTTTTTAGAGGCAGACAGTTAAAAGATGAATGCCATTCCTCACCTACATAGAAAAATTTGCTCATAAGGAAAGATACATAGAGGACAGATTACTGAAGGCAGACCCTCAGATTGTCCAGTTTCTAAAGTCCTTCTCTTTTCTTATTCTTGAAAATGTTCAATTTTAAACACATTGAAGCATCAATCAGTGTATTTTTAGGTTATTGCTTGCAGCTGGCTTAAAGTAATAGGAGATTTAACTAGTATTAAATACCTTGCAACAAGCAGGCACCACTTGTACCACTGTTTGGTCTAACGTTCTCTCCAACTGAGTCAAAGATTGCCAGAAATATTTAGAGAAATTATGCAACTTTTAGAGTCTCTCAGTGAACTGAAAATACACCACTAGGAAATCTGTTCAGGAAGGATCCCTACTGATCAAACTGCAAACTACTTCATCAGCTCTATTGCATCATTTGGAACTCTTGTTGTCTACTAGTAGAATATTCTTGTAGCCAGATGACGTGGTTTAAAATTTAGAATGCAAAACTAAGGGAAAAGTGTTTGGTTTAAGGCATTTTACTTCTTTCCCCTCCCATTGTATGAAGATATTGGAATACTTCTGTGGGGTATTAAGATAAGTGCAGATGCTATAAATGCCTTTTTGAATACAATGCTCAAAGTGCAGAGACCTCATTTTCTGAGGTTTATTAGCCACTCCCCTCCTATGTAGCTCTCTCATGTCAGGAGACCACCTCAACCTCATCTTTATTTTTAGTTTGATTTAATTCCTCAGTGTCAGATAGTTTCACACACGAGATTACACTTTGAGGAAACAGTACAGAGCCAGCAGTTGCATCAGCAGAGCCCACCTATCATGGAAAGCTACCAGAGCGTTTAACCTCTCTCCATAGCCTGAATGGAAACATGGCATTTACTACTGCCTTGCAAATTTTTGTAATCAAAGTGGGTTTTAAAATAAAAATTAAAATAAAAAAAAGAGCGCCAAACAGGAATTTATACTCACACCTGTGGTAGGATTTTGCATAGGCATCAGTGGAGAATCAGGCTCAGTCTACATACATATCCTGTGTTGCAGTTATAGAAGAGCTGCCTCTCCCCGGGCATACCCTTCAAGTACAAATTTAGGCAGAGAACTCAGAGGCAAGGACCATACTAACATGAAATGGGCTCTGCTGTATTAGAACTGAAATTTGCATATGGGATGACTGAAGACAGTTACACAATTACTGAGGCTGCATTTTGACAGAACATAGCAAGATGCACCTGAAATACAATTGCATGCAATATCTCAACAGTGCACCTTATAAGAGATAGTGGCACATGTGAAGTTGGACAGATTGAGTCTTAGAGGCACAATAGGCTCAAGATGCACTCCATCTGTAAATATGCCATTTAAAATAAATTTACAAAAAACCAACTACAAGTCTATTCAGCCAGGCCTATTGAAAGCAGTAAATAATAGCCCCACAAACTTGGACAAGGGCATAGTAAATATTCCTATTCACCCAGTCCATCAGTCAAAAGCTTCATAAGGCAAGAAGCACTTCTTGTCATACAGGAGATAAACATTCTTCACAAACATGTTTTGTAATTTGAGTAATCTCTGGTGGTAGCCATCTTGGTGTTAAAATAGCAATATTTGTAACAGTGATAATGTGAATTCAGCAGAAGAGTTTACAAATGAGTTACCATCCTTCTTTAAGTCCTCTTTTAAAGAAACTCCACTTTTGATACCAAACGCATGGGAGTTGTGACTAGTTTGAGTCTGTCAATTAGAAAAAAAAACTTCACCTTCAATTGCCCTGCAGTTACCGTCCCACACACTTTCTATGCCTTCTCCACCCAAGGTGAAAACATCTCTCTAGCTGCTTGACTAGCAGCCAGTTTGACCCTTGAGTTCTGGTATGCCTCCATGCTGTGGAATCTGCATGTATAGAAGAAGGCTGTAGCTCTATTTCTATTAAGTTTGGCATTATCTAGGGTTTCTCAAACAGGGGTTGCTGCTTGTGTAGGGAAAGCCCCTGGCAGGCCAGGCCGATGTGTTTACCTGCCCTGTCCGCAGGTCTGGCCGATTGCAGCTCCCATTGGCACGGAGCAGTGATCCGCAGCCAGGGGGAGCCACAATCAGCCGGACCTGCAGACGGAGCAGGTAAACACACTGGCCCAGTCCGCCAGGGGCTTTCCCTACACAAGCAGCATCCCCTGTTTGAGAAACCCTAGCGTTACCTGTTAGAGTCGTTTTCTTCCAAGTTATTGTAAGTACTTATGGATCAGCATCTTAAAAGATTAAGCACGAGATGGGGGTATCACTTGGTGTCTGCTACAGATCACCAGATCACATTAGGGAACAGAGTGACTGACTCCTTATGCAGCTATTTACAATGTGTAGGGGAGAAAGAGCCCCATGATCATGAGGAACTCCAATTACAGTGACAAATGCTAGAAATCTCATGCAACCAGTACTAAGACATCCTTGGAATTCCTAAACATTATAGAATTACGTTAAGAAATTGTCATCTATATTAGACCTTGTCCAAACAGATAAAAAGGAACTGATCACAGAACTAAAAGTTAATAGTAGCTTAAGTGATGACTTGATTATATTTGTTATGTGCAAACAGAATAGAGTCCAGGCCAATTTGGTGTGTGTACACACACATACACACTTGAAAGGGGCCAGTTTCAAAGCTAAAAACAATTAGGAGCCAAATCAGCTGGGACGAAGCATTTAATTAGAAAAACACTTCCTAATTACCATTCATATTTGAGAACACTTTACTAGATGCCCAAGAAGCCAAACAAGAAAGAAGGTCATACAGATTTAAAAGGTTGGCCTGGCTTAAAGCAGAAGTAAAGGCAGCTAAATAAAATAATAAAGTATATAGCAAATGGAAGATATGGGAAGCTAATAGTAATGAATACAGGTCAGAAGCTCAGAATTGTAGAAAATTTATAAGGGAAGCAAGGGGGCACAAGGCGAAATCTATGGTCAGAGTTAAGGACAATGAAAAGGTATTGGTGTGTTACTAGATGGAAAAGGTAGAATTAATGATAATGCAGATGTGTTCGATAAATATTTGTATCTGAGGAAAAATATATATAGTCATATCATACAATAACACTTTCCATTTCAATAGTAACTCATGAGGATTTTATACAGCAGCTAGTGCAATTAGATATTTAAGTCAGCAGGTGCCAATAACTTGCATCCAAGAGCTTTAAAGGAGCTGGCTGGACTAGTAATGTTGATTTTTAAATTAACCTTGCAGCACTGGGGAAGTTCTAAGAGAAAGCTAATGTTGTGCTGACATATAAAAAGGCTAAATGGGATGACTCAGATAATTATAGGCCTCTCAGCCTGATATTGATCTCAGGCAAGATAATACAGAGGCTGATATGGGACTCAATAGAGAATAAAGGAGGATAATAGAATGTTAAACAACATGGATTTATGGAAATAGATCTATCAAACTATATTGATTGGCAGGAGGTGGCCCACAGGGGGGAAGAATTACAGGTTTGGTTGATAAAGATAATTGTGTTGATATAAGCTTCTGTATAGTGTTTTACCTGGTGCTGCACAACAACATTTTGATTCAAAACTAGAATGATATACAACAACATGGCACATTAAAAGGATTAAAAGCTAGATAACTGAGGTGAGGTCTCAAAACTTAATTATAAATAGAAAGTCATCATTGAATCTGTGTGTTTATAGTAAGTCTTGCAGGGATCAGTTCTTGGCCCTATGCTATTTAACATTTTAATCAGTGACCCATAGGAACACAACACCACACCTAATTAAGAGCATTTCATAAGACCTATGGCCTGCTTCAACACAGTATACCAACAGCCAATTCATTAGCATTTTGTCTTCATATTTACATTATTTTAGTTTACACAACTGTATAAATAGAAACATCTTATGTATAGTACTGTCTATACAAATAGATAGCCTGACCCTTCCCTGGGGGCTTAATGCCATTTAGCCCTGGGCCTCTTCCACAGCCCAGCTTTCTTAATCTTCCTCTTCTAGTGGCTAACTCCCTTTTCAAAGTTCTCATCTGTGCTTACCCTTCTTTCAGGGCCCACTGTCCAGGGGTGTTCATTTTTCTACAACACAGATTTCCTAACCAGCCACAGCCTCTAAAACCTACTTTTCCTCTCTGATATCCTGCTCATATAGCAGCCACCCACACCACTCCACCCCAGCTGGGTCTCATCCCAAATTGAGCCTAGCTCTTCATCCAGGTGCAACTGAATGCACTAACTGAGCTTCCCAACTCCTCTTAACCCCTTTAGTGCTAGTGTAGAGTTTATACCCCATCACAGATTGTTTTGGAAAAACAAGTAAAGAACCTGGAATATCTAGTTAGAGCCCAAAATATCTAGATCCTGTGCTTCCCTGACAGCTGGGAGAATCTGGATCTAACTGTTTATTCTTATTATCTGAAAGTTCTTTCATATAAACACAAATGAAGACACCCATCACAGAGACAATATAAGATCCTAACCAGAAATATAGCATACAACTCTTCCCTGGAGACTGGGACTCATCTTCTCTGCCTTAACTGTCAGGGACACAACTAAAATCAAGATTCTTCCCAGGGAGGGAATGCCTAATCCCACAGAATACTGCCTCTTTAGGGATCAATTGGATGAGGTGGAAGCCAAGAGGTCCACAGAGCTTCTCTGAGCTGACAGCTGCTCCTTATACAGAAAAATACGATAGCAATGGACCAGTACAGAATATTGTATGTTATAAAAAGGACCAAGACCATTTTTTGCTGGATTAAGCCCTGAGGAATTGGACACCCTTGGGTAGTAACCAGCAGTCTAATCTAACATCTTTCTGGCCTGTGTCATGACTCTAAATATGTACAAAAGAGTATTGAATCAATTGTTACAGAACCACACAGCACCTGTAAGCAGACTCAGCTAGGTCTCGCTAGATGGGCTTTCTTCAGAATTTGGAAGTGTTCAGCAAACTGGTAACTTCATGTCCCATCCTGAAAACAAGTGAAGCCAAAGGCTCATTACAGGAACGGGGCAGGGGCAGGTGTATGTGACAGAATAGGGTGCAGATGATATATTGCTCTCTTATTACAGGCCTAACTGTGAGAACATTCTCTCCAGATGAGTCAAACAGATTCCATGTATTTTTCATGCCTGCTCAGCTATTTGTAGAGTTAGCCAGGTCTGACCTCACAGCTCCTTCAGCAAATATGACAGTCAGTAGCTTTGGAAGGTAAATCTGCACAAATAACAGTGACGCTCTGTTCCAGTGGGTCTTCTTTGACAAATTATCTGCAATATTACCAAAATATGGGAGACACAGTACAATCCAGAGCCTGGGCAGTTGTGGGGTGGATGCAGAAGAATAAATGCAAAATGTTCAAACTGCCCTCAGTGCCTGGTTTTGAATTTTGTGCAATTCATATTTAGTGGCATGGAAAGTGTTTTTTTGGGGGGAAATATGGAAGAAAAGCCTATAAAATGGAGTATGGTGTACGAGCTTTTACAGCCCATTCCCAGAACAAGACACATTATCGTGTACAGCCTGACCAACACGCCTCTGCCAACTACTGCCTGAAGCGGTAAAACATTCCATTTCTTAATAACTCCAGGGTGTAACAGTCCAGTGTGGGGGCTTGACCCTCTCAGGCACGGCTGGGAGCCAGTCCGCCTCGCTACACGAATTGAGTGAGCTGTTGCCTTAGCCTGGTGAGGCAGGAAACAGTCAGGAGCTCAGTCCCTCAGGCCAGGGCTGAGCAAACAACCAGTATATAAGCCCAGGCCATTGGGTAGGGTGGGGCAACAAGCAGTTCAAAGTCTATAAGGAAGGCCACCTCAGGCCAGAGAGAGGTGAGGGAGTCTGCCACCCCTCAAAGGGTGGCGGGGGGGGACGCAGACCCTTCCACTCCACTGCTTTCCGGCCCGGGGCACTAACAGCGGCAGGCAGTCTGCTGCTGGGTCAGTGGGGATCCTGGCTGCAACACACTGACATTGGTTTGGGGTCTCCTGGAGCCAGACTAGGCTTGGTTACCCCCGGGCCACTTCCAATCTCCCCGCCTGTTGGTACCTGTGGATCACCGGCATCTTCCGCAATGTCCCACACCATGGGCTCCTCAGGATACTGAGCGCTGGGTAAGCGGGGCTGGTCCTCGGGATACCGGGCGCGGGGAAGTTCAGGCGGCTCCTCAAGGTACCGAGCAAGGGGAAGGTCCGACCGGTTCTCCTCCGGGTAGTGAGCACGGGGCAGGCTTGGCCCAGCGGGAGCTAGGGCACCAGCATCTGTCCTCTCCAGCGGCCAGCAATCAACTGAGCGCTGGGGCCGGGCCTTTATACATCCTGTCCTGCCCCTTGACTTCCAGGGGGGCAGAAACAGGTGGCGGTGGCTCCGCCCACTTTGGCGTCTGTTCTTGCTCAGCCCTCAGGCATGTCTGGGAGTCAGTCCACCTCGCTACACGGGGCAAAAGGGCCAGTTTGTGAAGGGCAGAAAAAGTATACTAGAGCCACCACTCTACATAGCTACTTTGTAGTCACAGGAAACCAGGCCTTCTATAGCCCACATTACCAGACCCGTCTTAAATAATAAATTGTTCAAAATGTTTGAATAGCAGAAGAAATCATCTAAGGGAATCCAGTCTTGTCAGCTGGCCCAGGGTGTTCATTATTCCCATCCAGGAGGAGCCATAACATGCACCTTTCATTAACCAGAACATTCTTCTGAGCTCAATGGGGAGTTCTGCCTTAACTTGGGCATAATATGACCCAAAGAGAATTACCCATATATGGCAAGAGTTGAATGCCTCCCGAGTGGTTAACTACTATTTTAGGGTTAGAAATCTAGCTTTATCTTTGAATTATTTATTGAGGAAGAGCTTGGGGCACTACATTTAATCTAGGAAGTTTCCAAATTACAGAATTCCCAAAATGTTCATATCCTTATGTTTGTGTCAGGTATCTTCTCTGTGTAGCAACTTTCATTATTTCACAATGACATATTCGTTTCTTAGGGGTTTTTTAATCTTATGTGTAACGTTTTAGTATTAGATCTCACCCCCACATCGAAATTCAAACAATTACTGCTTCTTTCTTAACCTCTGGGCTTCCCCAGCCTTGGAATGGCAGCTGGCGCATGATTCTCAGGCCAATGAACTTCTCATAGTGTGTCACAAAGGAGCTTCCCAGGAAGTGACCCAGGCGAAATTTGTTAGACCCTGAGGCTGGTTCATTAACTAGAATTGAAAGGTGTCTTGTTAGAATATGATGTCTAGTTTGATCTAACACCTTCTAAAACTCTAGTCCAGTGGTTCTCAACCATTCCAGGGGTCAGATTTGTCTTACGCACCCCCAAGTTTCACCTCACTTAACAACTACTTGTTTACAAAATCAGACATAAAAATACAAAAGTGTCACAGCACACTATTACTGAACAATTGCTGACTTTCTCATTTTTACCATAATTATAAAAAAAATCAATTGGCCTATAAATATTGTACTTACATTTCAATGTATATTATATACAACAGTATAAAGAAGTCATTGAATGAAATTTTAGTTTGTATTGAATTCACTAGTGTTTTTTTATGTAGTCTATTGTAAAGTAAGGCAAATATCTAGATGAGTTGATGTACCCCCAGAAGACCTCTGTGTGTCCCCAGGGGTATGTGTACTCCTGGTTGAGAGCCACTGCTCTAATCAATGGAAAGCAGTTGTATTTTTTAGCACATGCTAAACTGGTCAAGTTAAAGCATAAGGGACAGCCTAGATTTTAACTCAGCTTACATAGCATGTGCTAAAGAACAATTGCTTTGTTTTCACTAGAATTATGAAGGTCTTTTCTGCACACACAAGTTGTACTGCTTTAACCATACCAATATAGTTAAAGTGGTACAATGGTGCCCCCCTCATCCTGCTCCAGTGTGGACACAGCTCTCCTAGTATATAGGTGTTTTATATGTCTATAGCTATTGCTCTGCAGGAAGAGCACACAACAGTGAGACATCCAGCTGGCTGCTTGGACAGCACTCTCCTAAGCCTTGTGGTGAAGCAGCTGCCATTCTATACTACACCATCCTCCTCCCTATCACTATCCTGCCTCCAGCTAATCCTCCCCTCCATCTCCACCCAGCTTCTGTCCCATTCACATTCTTCCTCCCATAGGCTGTCTTTCATGTGCTCCTTCCCCTCTCACAGTGTCCTACCCCTCAAATTCTTCCTGCTCCCTCCCATATTTCCTGACTCTCTCCTGCATTTCCCTGGGCCAGTACAACCCAGTTTTTCCCTTGCCCTTCCTAGCTCCCATATTCACTTGCTCCTCTAGTGATTTCTGGCTGCCTCCTGACAGCACAGGGGGCTGACAGCTTCCCTTTGGTTCACTCCCATTGCCGTGGCCATCTTTGCTAAGGGCAGTCTAAACTGCAAAGGCTATTGGGAAATGGCAACCTCTTAAGTGAGAACAACCCATGGCCTCAGTCTTCCTGAAATCAGAGCCATTTTGAAAGAGGGCAGTTTTTGGCAAATTCCTCTAAAGGAGATTTTATTTGTCAGCCTCTGCTGATGGATTAACTTTTCCTTTCCTTTTTTTTAATTGATTTTCATGAAGAAACAGACAAAAAGTGTAAAATGACTTACAGCTTGTATATATTTTTAAATACTGCATGTTTCATGGGCTCTCCCATAAAATTGTGCAATTACAAAAGTTTAAAACTGGTCAAAGTTGCAGGACCAGACAATACAAGATAGACATAGCATGTTAGAGTGGGGATAAGGAGACGACATACATGAATAGGAAGAAGAAAGAAGGAAGGGATCAGGGGGGTAGGTGGAATGGAGCATTCGTTGAGCCATCTCAACATTTCTAGCCAAATGTATCTAGAAATGGGGATCCAAATTTCTTTGAGTTCATACAATTTATATCTATGATGATAAGCTATTCTTTCTGTGGCTGCTAAGCCAGACTGGTCCAAATAACTTGATCTAGTCTGGGCATAAGCCTACTCTTCTCTTTTTGTGAAATCATGAGCTTGGTGATGATAACAACCCTCAAGAATGAAAGTCTTTGTGGTGGAGTTAACCACCTCTTTAGCAGGTAAATAACTTGGATATAATTTTTGGCTGAGGTTTCGCTGCTGAGGCCAAGCACTATTCTAACTCTGGTGTCCACCTCTGCCCACAGCTGCCTGACTGACGGCTAGGCCCATAGCATAGGTAGGGTTCCTTTTTCTTTGTTACAATGTGAACAAACGTCAGAGGACAAGCTTTGTTTTGTGCAAGCTCTGTGGCGTCCAATACACTTTGAATAAAAATTTTTGTGGTATCAAGAGTAGCCCGAGATCCAAAGAAGCATTTTTACAATTCCATAATAAGCTCTGCCATTAGAAGGGCTATGATAAATCCCCTTCCCATGCTTCCACAAAGAACTCCAGGCTAATGAAGTTCCTCTTCATTAACTGAATATATGTTGGACATGAGCCTGGGGAGTTTATGAAGCATTTCCAAGGTTCTTGGTAGCACTGAGGGCTCTGGCAGTCCTATGGCATCCAGACCAAATTAATAGGTTAGCAAGTGTCTTAGGCCACACTTACTTTGGTATACCTACGTCACTGAGAGGTGAAAAATCCACAACCCTGAGTGACATAGTTCTACCGACCCTAATCCCCCCATGCAGACAGCACTAGGTCGGTGGGAGAGGCTCTCCCACTGACATAGCTACTGCCTCTCATGGATGTGGAGTAACTAAGCTAATGGGAGAGCTCCTTCTTGTTGGCTTACAGCATCTTCATCAAAGCAGTACAGCTGTACCCAATATGGCATTTGAGGTATAGATATAGACCTGGCCTTAGTTGTAAGTACTGCCACTCCTTTGAGGATGGCAAGTCATAAAGTTGCTTTAGCATTATAAGAGAGGCAAAGCCCTCATCAGTGACTAATTGGGAAATCCATACAATGCCCTTGCTCAACTAGTTCTTCCAAATTAGAGGTTTGTTCCCAGTTGCCAAATTTGGGTTGCCCCAATAGGTGTTTTGCATGATGGTGTGGATGAAACTGGTATCACTTTAACTAGGATAGCCCAGACCTTTTGCACTGCCACCACTGTAGCCACCTTATTTCTCTACATTGAACAACAAGAGGAACTGAGGAGAACCCCAGGGGATCTGGATGCATTAATGCATGTTCAGTTTCCACCCATGTTCACATAAGAGTGTTACCATGCTTGGACCAGTTTGACATCTATAACGTGATGAAAACATCATAGATATTTTGTAGGTCTGAGAGCCCAACTCCCACCCTACCTTCTTATAGCAGTTGGCAGTTTTTGAAATTATACCTGTGGGCATTGAGCAGGATCCCACAGGAAGGCTCTGCTAATGCTATTAAATTTTCTAAAATAAGATGGATGGATGTATACAGGTAGGCCACTTAGCATATAAAGGAATCTAGGCAGAATATTAATTTTTATTGTGTTAACCCTTCCACACAGGCTCAGGGAGAGAGGATGTTACCTATTTGTATCACTAACTCGTTGAGAGAGTACCAGATGTATGGATCAACTTTTAATTACGAAGAATAATGACACAAATTTATCTTCAGTCCTAAATATTTCTTTTCAAAAACAACCTGATACACCATATCTACTTAAGATTCACCCGTCAAGTTTTGTGTAGATAGACAAGGTTTTGTAGCAAATTCTCTGCTAAACCTGTGAACTAGCACTAGCTGGTCCGAAAACAGAATTTCTGTTCCAGGCAAATTTTTGACATTTGGAAATTTTCCAAATTAAAATTTCTTAAAATATCTTGATTCAGAAATATTGTAATGTTTTGACCTTATTTGAAAGAAACATTTGTATTTCAATAAGGTTGAAACATTATAATATAATATTAAATATATGTAAATAAACAGGCCTGATCTCTCACCCTAGCCCAAGGTTTTCTTGTACAGATAAGGGTAGATTTGCTCTGGTATATTGAGTGGGTATGGGAAACATCAACCATCAGTTTTACATCACATGATCTCCCAGGCAACCAGAGGTTCCTGCTGCTCCAATGCATTGATTTCAGCACTGTCACAGAGACTTGTAGGGCCAAGTATACTGTTCACCTAGGAAATGATTAAGGACACTTTCCATTCTGCAGCAGGGTGAGCCCTTAATTGTACCCAGGGCAGGTCACTTTGGCAAGAGCAGTTCTAAAACAACAGATGTTCCTGCTCTTGGAGGAAGCATTCTTGCCTGCAGACCTAGCCCAATTTCTTTTTGTGGTATGAGCACTCAAAGAATTCGATATCATTTCACAGATCTACACTCCACACTCCAGCTGTGCTGTTCACACCTCTTGAGAGAGGACCAGAAGAGCAAAAACATGGCTGGACTTCAATTCCAGAGGGAAAGACAGCCCTGTGTCTTACTCTCACTGCATCCCTTCCTTTCCTGGCCTTACTTGACAGAACTACTCCAATTCCCTTTGAAATGTCGTCTTTCCCACTGCGATGGATCTGAGACTTAAATAATGGGGCCTATTGCTAGACTGCAAACCATCCAGAGAATAGTGAAAGGTTGATCTCTAGTTCATGCCACCATGTGGAGTAGGCCTAATTACTGACTATACTAGACTTTCATAGTCACATTTGTAGTACCTACTTACACCCACAATGAGTGTCCTTCCATGTGCACGTGCTCAGACATTTGGGCACCCAAAACCAGAAGATGTCAGTGGGCAATTAGGCATAAATTACTCACTTTGTGCAAGTACTAATGCAGGCTTTTGCATGCATGGATACATTTATTATCACGGGTATATATTTAAAGGAAAGATGAAAAGTTTGGTTATCAAGGTTGAACACAAGGCATCTGCCAGAATTTAAATTCAGGTCCATCTTTACTCAATGGATGAGATTATCATTATGAAAAACATTGCTTCCTAGCCAGTAATATACTATAGTACTCCTGATTTCGATTACTATTGTACACATTTCTTTACAATGCACATGACTAAGGGTTTAAGATGATCATCAGTTTGGAGCATGAGGAAATCTTCCCTTCCCATGGAACAATAGTAACACTGCACAATAAAGTGCAAAGTGGGGTTATTTATAAAACACCTAGCATAGACGTTCTGTCTTTTACAGGGGTGAAAGCAGATAGACTATTCATTTTTCCTGATATGGCAGTTCTATGTTCCCATCCCATAAAGGGCCAACCTACCTATTAGTTCAGCACATGTGAAATATGACCACTGCCTGTCACCAATATTGTCTCACTATATCATTGTACTCTCCCATCTGTTGAATCTTGTCTTATACTTATAGAGGGTACGCTCTTGGGGTGGGGAGCTTTTGCTCTGTGTCTGTACAGCACCTAATGCAGTGGGGTCGTAGTCAGCAACGAGGGCTCCCAAATGCTATGGCAATACAGATAATAAATGAAATTCATTAGGTTAAACTTATTTCCACAAATTCAAAACTAAGCATTTAGTTTATTAAAGAAACTTTACTAACTGTTTTTCAATTTAACTTAATACTTTTGAAATATAAGTACAAAACATAACGAAAAATACTTTGCTAACTTCTACAGAAGAGTCTAAAGAACAATACACTTACATCATTTACATGATTCACTTTCACAATAAAATAGGAGAGCTTAGATCCATATTAACAATATTGAGAGAGGACATGGTTTACAGCCATCCTACTCTGGTGCTGCCCTTTGTTGTGATTGGCTCATTTGGAATAACATCTAACTCCCAGATCCTGCTGTTGGACCTGCCTGGGCAGATTTTTGTGCCTGGCGCAGATCCCCACCCATGTGGATTCAGTTGCCGGAACAGGGCCTGAGAAACCAAAGGTGGAGCAAGCATTTGCTTTTTCATCTTTAAGCTGCCATTATAGCACATGAAATATTAAATGAATCTTCTAACTTAGAACTCTACTTTCCAACCTTAGACTTCATCAAAAAGGGGTTTGTTATGATTTATGCATAAAGGTCAGATTCCACCCTCACCTGTGTGTTCACTGAATTCAGTGGGAGAAGCATGCACATCCAAAGGCACATTTTGACCCAGCATTTGGGGTTTGTCTTCAGCAGAAGATTAGGTCAACTCATAGTACAGTAGTTAATAAGAGCCCTCAAAGATATGAGGCATGGACAGCAAGAACATTACCATGACCTAATCTTCTAGTGAAGACAAGCAGTTGGTGTACATTAAGGCTTATATCTATGCTCCCATCCCAAATTACTGACATTTGTTATTTGCTCATGTATAATAACTTAACTACTTGGATCCACACTATTTCCATATGTCATGTGGTGACATGTCCTATGTATGATTGTCTTAAGGTACACAGCATATTGACGGATTATATACACATCTTAAAATGTACAAAACAGTCACATCCTAACAAATAATAAATATTGATCAGAGTACAATATTGAACTAAAATAAATTAGAAAGAACTGTTAGGTGTTGACTTTCTTCTCTCATTTAGGGCCTGGGCCATAGACCATTAATGTCAATGGAAGTCTTTCCACTAGTTTCCCAGGACTTTGGATGGCACCCTCCATTAGATAACAGCTGTTTGAAAGGCAGGAGTTTAGTTAGCCTGAAAGCTGCTCACTGGCTATATGATCAAACAATGAAACTCACCTTAAAAAGTTCTTGCTGATTGTCTTCATCATTTAATTCATATAATAAGCATATAACTGTGCATAAAACTGTTAACTACCAGAATATCCCATATTCTCATGACAAATATACATTAGTGCACACAGTTCTCCAAATTTCACTCATTAGCTAAATTTGTGTAGATTTGAGAATGATTCAAACTGTGCACTTAATAAAACTTCTCTCGCAATTACAGCTAAGAAAATGTTAACTGGCAATTGACAGGAAGTAGCTTATTTAAAAAAGGACTTTGACAAAACTATCAAGATGGGCATGAAACAAAACCCCACATCCAGATACTCCCAGAACATTGAGAAGTGTGGAATATGGGGGTCACATTTTGGTGTTTCAGGCCCATCTCTGCCAAATTGAAAAGGATTAAAAATATTTATTTTAAAAAGGAAGAGCAGTGGATCTGCTAGACGAGAATTGCACTCATAAGGTCTATATGCTGCTAATGATATACTGTTATACTGGAAGAAGTATAATTCAATTACTTTACACAAAAGCAGTGCAGTCTTTCTGTTTATAATTTACTTCATGTCTCTTTTTCCCCTCCTCAAGACTTCATTGTGGACTCAGTATTTAGAGTAACTAAATAGCTAGAACGTCTTTATCTTAAAGAAAGGGCTTGGTTTACATGGAAGGTGGTGTGACAGGAGTCCATGTGGATGCCAGCCTATTATGTGCAGAGGTATCATACTGACTGTCAGAAATGTCTGTTGGTGTGCCAGCGTCATACAGTGGAGATCCCGAGGAGGAGGCAGTGACAGAGTGAGGAAGGGGTGGGTAGTGTGCTGTAGAGCCTCGCAAAAACTGGGAGCTCAGTCCATTGGCCATCCCACCTGACTGAGACACGGGTGTGATGGTGCTGTTATTCACAGACCACAAGTTGGGATACTGACTGTAAGAGAGAAGAAGGGTAGATAATATGGATTATTAATTAACCCAGTTTTCCCTGTCAGCTATGCAGTTTTACACCTCACAAAGCACATTCCAGGTGTGTTTTTACTCAGCTACTTTATGCATAGTGAAGAACTTTGGGAAGGCTCTTGCTACTTCAGTACACTAGAGAAGTCTCAGGCACTTAAACTGTGGATCACACTGATTTGCTGCAGCCAGCATGCTGTGAGGATAAGAATCTACCCAAATCTTCCCAGCTCCCACCTCATGCCTCTACTTCCTGCACCCACACACCTATTAAAAAGTTCTTTACTGGGGGCCAGAAATAAAAAAGTTGATCTGCGAGAAAAATTTAAAGAGGATAAATTTAACTTTTCCATTTATTATTTAGCTCTTACACAGCACTTTTCACTCATAGATCCCAAAGCACTTTACATTATCTCTGTTATCCCCATTTTACAGATAGGGCACCAGGGCCCAGAGGGGTGAAGTGACTTGCCCAAGGTCACACAGCAATTAAATGGCAGAACCAAGACGACAACCCAGTCTCTTGACTCTCAATCCAGTACCCTGGACTTTGTTGCCTTCCAAATGTAAAGACAATTTTGGGAAGGAGAAGAAGTGCTTGGGAGTACTTGCTATTTCAATAAATTTATGTTTAGTAAAAAAAAGTATTTGGTACATTGTACAAAATACATGGTGTATTTTAATAGATAAATGCTAACTTGCATATTTCATCAATAAGCGTGCCTTCCACAATTCATGTACATTAGCAGAATATTTAGACTACAGATTTGAACTGCAAGTTGTTTAAAAAAAAAAAAATAGAAGGCCAACCCCTGATCCTATTAAAGTCAATAGAAAAATCCCATCTGACTCCCCAGTAACTTCCAGTTTGGGTTCCTAGGCACTGGGTACAAATCCAACATCATATAACTTCTTTCAACAGGTGAGCCAATATTTTATCAAGATAATCATAAGTCTAAAAAAAAAAAAGAGACATGATGTATGTCCGTGACAGGAGGATGGTTTTCACTGAGCACTCTTAAAAGCAATAAAGAAGGGCTATTATTTAAAGGGATACTGTTTGCTTGATCTCTCACACTTGTCAAAGTGTTATTTTACTTACAGTTGTTACAAATAACTCTTAAGATTCCTAGAACTGAAAGATGGGAGAAAATAATTGTCCCTTATTTCTCCAATAAGTTTGCATTGTGCATTTGACAGCAATGTGTGTAAAGTCAGTTTCATCATTTCTCCTGTATGGCCAGTTATTTTCTCATATTTATAGGGGCTTTTCATATATCAACAGGGAAGAGAAAAGCAGCATTAAAAAAGGAAAATGCAATAATAAAGCCATAAATAGGCAGAGAGACTTAGACCTGGTCTACACCTAAAACTTAGGTCAATTTAACTATGTTGCTCCAGGGTGTGAAAAATTCATACCCCTGACAGATGTAGTTAAGCAGACTAATGCTCCAGTACAGACACCACTAGGTCAATGGAAGAATTCTTCTGTCAAACTAGCTACCGTCTCTCATGGGGATGGATTTACTATAGCAATGCTAAAACCCCTTCCATTGCTATAGCAAGAGACTACACTACAGCAGCACAGCTGCAGGGCTGCAGATGTGCCACTATGGCCCTTGTAGTACAGGTGTAGTACCTGAAACTACTTTTAACTCTTTACTTTAAAACTGACTAGAGTTCAAGCTGACGATGACCTGTTCACTCCTTTTTTCAATTTAAAATACCCAACGTACTCCAATTTCTGAAGATTTGGGGGGCTGCATTGCAAACAGACTGAATCCTACCTGGAGCTGGTAGATGTGCCAGTGCTGTGACTCATGGGCAGCATACTAGTGTGTGTGGGAACTCCTAGGCTGGACCAGTTGTCATGGGATTGGAGCATGGAAAGACAGGCCGAGGAATTATCACCATAGGCTGCTGTGAAAAACAAGCAAGCACTTAACATGCAGATCAGCAGTTAAAGTGAGGCACAATTCTCATTTTCAATGCAGAGTATGGCTTTTTGATTACTGCTTTGCATATTATACACATACACCCCTACCAACTGTGTCAAACTATCAATTTTATTGGGGCTGTCAAATAGGTGATGTGCCAGTCTGCTATACGAGGTGCCCAAGTTCAGTTGCCAAAGCATATTTCACTTCCTACCTCCAGTAGTTCCTTACGCCAAAATACTCAGCCTCTGATGAGGGGAGTGCATTATGTAGCTCTGTGGTAACTATGGGGCTAAATTAGCAATGGCCTCAACGCCATTCTACCCTCCACAGCCAGGCAAGGTTGCTGTGGCACATGAACTTAAGGGGAAGAGAAAAATCCTTTATGGGGGATGGGAGAAGAAGCAGGGCACACAATGATGTCAATTATTCTCATGGAATTTTATTTGAATTTGCAAAACCTATGCAAAGGTTCAAGATGCAACAAAAATCAACTACATGCAAATTTTCATGTTTAACACACTTTACAGAGTTACATATTGTAAGAATAGTCAGGCTACGGGCTGTGTCTGGAACAATTTGATGGTGATTATGTCACCTAGCCTACATAATATTTTATAAAATTTAAAATATTAAACTGTGGTTTGTTTGTTTTTTTTAAAACAAACAAACAAACAAACAAAACCCCCTTTCAATAGCCTTTATTGGACAGGAGAGAAAAACCATAGAAAGTCCTGGATGGGCAGTTAGTTAAACATCCCCTCCTTTCTTCTCATGGAAGTGCAATTGGATAGACATATGACACACCCAATTCTGTCATCCTGACTTATTTTGAGGAGTACCTTACTACACATGTAGGCCTTGACTACACTGGCGCTTTACAGCGCTGCAACTTTCTCACTCGGGGTGAACAAAACACACCCCTGAGCGCAGCAAGTTACAGAGCTGCAAAGCACCAGCGTAAATGGTGCCCCAGCACTGGAAGCACGGCTCCCAGCACTGCAAGCTAATCTCCATGGAGAGGTGGAGTACCTGCAGCGGTGGGAGAGCTCTTCAAAGCGCTGCCATGGGAGCACTCTCGCAGCAGCGCTTTGGAGTTTTGAGTGTAGCCAAGCCCGTAGTCTTGTTGATTTCAAAGGGACTACACACTGATTAAGATGTTCCTCAATGTGAGTAATGGCGGCGGAACTAGGCCCTCAATTATTTACTTAGATTAATCCCACTTGACTCCATGACCATAACTAGAAGTCTATTCAATTCACTACCATTTCTTTAAGATGGTTCTTCCTCAAATTCTTCAGATACATATATTCCATCTTCACTTAAACCAAGTCCCCAAACTTCTCTTGCTCTCCCCCTTACCAGTAATAAAATATGTCCACACCCTTTCGGGCCAGGAGCCGAAAAGGGGTCTGGCAGCCAAGAGCAGAGGCTGAGGGCGGGGCCGGAGCGGGCTGGGTGGTGCTCCCTCTCCGTCCCCTTGTGAGGGCTGGCCCAGACCCTCCAGTGCACCCCAAGATGTTCCTCAAAATTAACTGACAAATATTGCCAGAATAAACCAAGCTATCCTAGGCTAAAAATCATTGAAGTATTCCTTCATTTCAAGATTCTTGTTCTACAGTAGGACACAGGGATAGCGTTAGTACAGAATTGTCTAATAACCTAACATTAGATAGAGCATTACAAAATCTTACTTTTCCATTACTAAGAGGCTAGAAAAATGGATTTACTTTTTGTGATTGCCTTTCAATCGTTGTCACAAGCCCTCAGCACAAACTGAGCTAGATACTGATCTCCGTTCCAATAACATTACTCCAGATGTACACGGATATAATTTATCAAAATTTGGACCACTGGGTTAATTTCCCTCTTTAAAACAGCTGCAGAATAATAAAAACTTACTTGGAGAGTTGTTTCTATGGGCATATGGATTGGGGTAAGGGGCAGAACGGTGATTCCTCAGCGATGAGAATCTTTCACAGCTGTGAGCAGAGGACAGTGATAGAGGTGCTCCAAATTGAGCATGAGGATTGGAGGGGGGGCACAGACTCCCAGTTCCAGGAATAAGCCAGCCACCTACTATGAGAAAGAAAGGACATTTCGTAGCACTGATACATAATGCCACAGGGCAGGCTATGAATGTTATGAGCCTTTTTAACACTATTACTCTGAAGTTCAATATTAGAGCTGGTCAGAAATTTTCCAACACAATGTTTTTCCATCAGAAAATGCCAATTGTCAAAAGTGAAATGTGGATACATGTCACCTCGCATCAAAATTCATTTTGAAAGAAAAATTGAGGAAAAGGGCAATTTTAATAAGGGCAAAAAACATGTTCCCTCCCAGCGCTATTGAACAACATTATTCAGGTTGGCTTCTCCCTGCCCTTTACAGGAGATGCTGTCTTTACCTGTGTTACTAATTACACCTTAGACTATTAAAACTGAAATATTTTTAAAACTTTGCATTTTTTCTGTTGTGTGTGTACGTTTTGTATATCATTCATTTTGGATGGTAAAACCACACTGGTTAATTTAATCTTTTGTGTATAGCATCTCTTTTTGGTTCTCCTCTATTAGTACAACATTGCTGTGCTTGGGGTTTCCAATACTGATGTGGGATGATGTTCAAATGCAAAAGAAAATGTTTTCATAGAATTTTTTTTAAAATTCTATTCCCATTATAATTTGTAAATGCCCTTTTATTCAAGTTGCGAACCTAATTTTTTTTGACAATGTCCCTTTAAAACCAAATTCAATTTAAAATTTTAAAACAGTGACATTTTAGCCATCTGAAAACAAAAGAATTTTAAAACTAGTGCCTCCAATGTCCTTATTTAATTTATTTTTAAAGTACACTAAAGTAGTGAGTTTATTCTCACTATTTTTTTTTTACCATTTGAAGTAAAACATTCCTTCCATTAATCTCCCTACAGATATTGCATTATTAATATCCAAGACCCATTGACTTGTAGAAAACTAATATGGATTATAACACTTCACTACAGAATTTTTAAGGCAGTATTAATGTTTAATAAAAAAAATTGTACACAATAAGAAACATGAAAAACTACAAAACAATAATCATAAGAATCAGACACCAACAGGGCCGCCCGAGGGAGGGCAAGTGGGGCAATTTGCCCCAGACCTCTCAGGGGCCCCCACGAGAATATAGTATTATATAATATTGCAACTTTTTTTTTTTTACGGAAGGGACCCCTGAATTGCTTTGCCCCAGGCCCCGTGAATCCCCTGGGTGGCCCTGGACACCAATCATAGAACTGAAAGGACCTTGAAAGGTCTTTTAGTCCAGTCCTCTGCACTCAAGGCAGGACTAAGTATTATCTAGAACAAGGATAGGCAACCTATGGCACGCATGCCAAAGGCGGCACACAAGCTGATTTTCAGTGGCACTCACACTGCCCAGGTCCTGGCCACCAGTCTGGGGGGTTCTGTATTTTAATTTAATTTTAAATGAAGCGTCTTAAACATTTTAAAAACCTTATTTACTTTACATACAACAATAGTTACATATTTTAGACTTATAGAAAGAGACCTTCTAAAAACGTTAAAATGTATTACTGGCACGCGAAACCTTACATTAGAGTGAATAAATGAAGACTCGGCACACCACTTCTGAAAGGTTGCCGACCCCAGATCTAGAATGTCATACTTAATCTATAGTGAGAGCTAACATATGCCTGCAAACAAACACTGGTGTCTGAATTTTACTCAGATACAACATACTACTAAATTGTAGTAGAAAGGAAGTACAAGAGAAGCTGAAATGAAAGATAAGGTATTTTTTAAAGTTATGTACTTAATAGAGTGAAATTAAACGTACACTGTGAATACCCAGACTGTTGATTGTCTCCAACTTCATCCATCATATCTTTGTGATCACTTCTGTCAAAGAAGCCACATTTCATTAGTCAAAGAAAGTGATTTGAAAGAAATGTGTTTTCACAAATGTAATTTTTCTGCAAACTTTGTAACTGGGTTTAGTCAAGAATTCTCACCTTTCTTTTGCATCAAGGAAAGCCTTTGCAAACGGATTGTATTTAATTTTTAAAGCTGTGATCTAAAAACAACAACAAAAATCTTATTTTGCAAGTGTTACTATTCATTATCATACAGTATTTAAGACCTGATCCTGCTTCTCTAAAATTAGTGGGATTTTACCATTGATTTCAGGGGCAGTAGGATTAAGGGCATAGTATGGACTTATGTAAAGTAACTAAACTGCATCCAAACATCTCCAATGTTAACAGTAGACTTGAAATTTATTCTCGCTACAAAATTTACAGACATCCACTGTCACTGCCGAACTAAGTTACCTGGTTTTATTATCCTATTACGGAAACATATATGAAAGGGGATGCACTAATGACAATTATAAAGAGTTTTGGGTTTCTTGGTAGGCCAGAATGAACAACAACAAATCTCAACTAGGATAATAAACGTAGTAACTTACAGTTTAATTGAAGTTATTTGAAAACAAGAGTCAGTTTTGAAAATGCCATTTCCAGTTAGTTCATGTATTATTATTTCATATACTTTAAAATGGTGAGTTTATTCTTACTGATTTTCTAACATTAGAAGTTAGCTTTGATGAATTCCAAAGACTCTTTATAATTCTACTTAACAAATAAAGTTACAATATATAGTAAACAGGGAATTAGTGTTACTAATTGGGCTTTATTATTTAATTTCAAACAAACTCACTTTATATACAATTTAAAATGAAACACAGAGAATTGAAAAATGTTACATGACAAATATTTTGCTCTAGTGTCTTTCACTTTGCTAATTCAGAGGATATAAGTTCATGTAGGTTTCTTTCCCATTTTGTGCATACCTCCTCATTCTGATAAGCTGTCACAGCTATAAACTGGGTCTCTGGGAAGGAATGGCTGGTTATCATACGCTGAGGGCCACCAACTCTCACTATATGAATCCTAGGCTCATACTTGTGCAAGGAGTTCAACATGATCTGTAAATATATAATAGCACAGATAAGCATTGTCACAGTGGAATGCACATGTCTACAGTTACAGAGCACTATCTGATTTTAAAAAGCTAACGCTTGATATTTTGGGGTGGGGGAGGTCCCAGAAGTCAACAGACACTAGTAAATTCTAAAAGTGAAGCCTGACAAAAGACCATAAACATCAGGCAACTAAATTATCTGCCTAAATATTATCCATCATTATATTTGGCAGGGCAGCCTATTGATAGATAGATATGCACACTTTGGATTATCAAATAATTCAACCCTGAAATGACTATTTTAAATAAATCCCCCTCTCCTTGGAAAGTTTCATCAGGACAAAAACAGTCCAGTTGGTTTGTCTAAAACTATAGATGATTTTGATTACAACCCAGTGTCAACAAAACTGAAGAACAACTTCATAGATAACGTAGGGAACAAATGAAATCTAGTTCCCCTTTCTTGGTGAAATCTACTAGGCAGACTCCTTGGCCTGGTTTGCAGGTATATACCTCTGCGTTTTTATTTTTGCTCATAAAAAGCAACCGGTTTTTTTTAGACCACTCCAGTACACTACATAAAATAAATAAACTCATCTATTTAGAAGACCTGGCTGTATTTCCGACAGGTGAGAAAAGCCCCCGCCTTTTACAGGGGCAGCCTTTGAAATGTGTCACAAGTTTACAGACAATGCTGGATAGGTGTCATCGGAGGAAAGTAGTCACACAACTGAGGCTGAGCTGCTTGTTACAGGGAGAGGCTCTGGAAAAGTTTTCTTCCAGCGCTGAATTTTAGCTACACTCTGATTGACTTTGCTGACAGGATAAACTTGGGGGTGTCTCCTCCCTCCCCTCGCCACTGAGTTTTGACACCCCGCAGACGGAGGCTCCGGGAAAGGGTCTCTGCTGCCCTAGCGCAGCCCGGAGCGCTGAGAACTAGCAACTTGCAGGCGCTATTTCTTGGCGCCCCTCCCTTGGGCTGCTGGCGGGCCAGGTCCCCGGGCGGCTCCAGCCCGGCACTCACCTGCCCCCCTCCATTGAGCTTGTTGGTGAGTTTGACTTTGCTGAAGGAAACCGGCGCCTTCATCCAGTGCGCTCCGAAGTTAGGTGAGTCGGGGTGGATGTAGACGCAGCTCGGGGCCTGCGGCTCGGGTTTGCCCCCGGGGACCCACTCCCCGTTCACGTACTTCCAGCGGTGGTTGTCGGCGGCCACGAAGTCCAGCAGGAAGGAGTACATGGCGTTGGGGTCCAGGCCGGACACGCTCACCTTCAGCACGGGAAACATCCGCCTGGGGGAGAGAGCAGGGCCAGGAGAGGCGCATTGTCCGAGGGAACTGCTCCCCACTGCCGAGGGAGCCGGGCCAGGGCTCCTGCTCGCCCCACCTCGAGCCCCAGAGCAAGGCCGATCACGGCTCCGGTGTGCCCCGGCTCTGCTGTTTCACAGGTCTCCGGGAAGCCGCGTTAGCGCCTCACCTGCCTCTCCCAGGCCTGGCCCTTGACCTTTCTCTGGGTGTCCCGGTGCAAAGGATCAGCCGGCCCTAAATCACCCCCCAGCGGAGCTTCAGGCCCTTTGTGCGGCTCCGGCCAAAAACTAATCGGACACCACCTTCTGCTCCAGCTCGAGGCTGCAGCCTCCCCCGCTCCGGTGCCGCGTTGTGTAGAGGGGAGGGGGCTCCCAGCAGCATTGGGGGGACGGCACCCGGCCAACATCAGGGGGACCCAGTAGCGGAAGCGGATCTGGGGTCTCCAGTCACATTACGGGGAGATCCTCCCCCGCAGAACTGGATTGGAGGGAAAGAGGGAAATCTATAGAAAAAAGGAGGAGAAATAAATACCACCGGGGCGGGGGCGGGGGCAGGGGCAGAGTCTCCCGCAGCATTAGATTAGGGTGTCTCCAGCAGCGTCGGGGTAGCATACTCGGCCCAACATAATGTTGCAGGGGGGATCCTTTAACTGAAGGGAGAGAAGACCAGCGGGACTAGGGGAGAGGGAGTCTTCAACTCCAATAGCTGTGCAATCATTTGGGGCTGCAGCGGTCTCCTACAGCAGTGGGAGCTGGGCAGGGCCCCCACCCAGGGGTTGCCAGCAGTGTCCCCGACCCTACCTGCCGTTCTTGGTCACGATCATCTCGTTGGTGAGCTCCTTGAAGCGCAGCCACAGCTCATTCTCCTCCAGAGTGACTCGTAGCTCCCGCTCAGTGGGGTCTCCCTTCTCGCTGCCAGCCTGCAGCTCGTTTTCCACTGCGCTCAGGAGATGGTCCACCCGGTACTGCAAGCTCTTGCCGGAGCTCTCCGTGCCGGGAGAACTCATCCTCTCTCCTCCCCCTCCCCCAAACCCACTTACTGCCCAGCAGCCACCTCCAGCCTCAGGTCTGGCTCCAATTCCTGGTAGAAATTATCAGAGGCGATTCCACGCCAAACAGCCACGCGGGAGAGGAGGACCCCGAGGCTCCGGGGAGGGGGTCCTGGCTGCTTACAGTGGGAAGAATCCAGGCTGGTTGCAATGTGGTGGCAGAAGGGTTAATCCACTTGACCTCTCTGGTCAGCGCGACTGGAACTGGCCAAGGGGACAGTAATTATACCTCCCCAATAAATATCCCCTGGTGACATCACAATGGCTGTGGGGGGCTCCCCTGATTGGAGGAGAACCCCTTTGATGTGTCCGGCCGACCCAGCTGATTGGCTCCCTGCGGCCATATCAGGACGGTGCCCGGAGAAGTCTGTGATGTTAATTGCGGCCAGTGGGATTAAACACGGCTATTTTATGTAAATCTGCCCCCAAATGTTTGCACCTCTATCAAAGCCGCCGGGGTTGAGGCTTCAGCAGCCTAGGAGGAAATGGCCCATCTCAGCAACAGCCCCATAACCTGTGTGCAGCAGCCTCCTGCCTTCTCAGCAGCAGTCATTATTGGTACATTGACATGCCACTCGCAACACAGGGCAGCAAACCCTAGAGGTTTTATTTTACACACCATTCTAGACCAGCCAACCCTAGAAAGTAGACACCGCTAGCGCGAGTTATTATTTAGGCAGTATTACAAGTCCTCCCCCCCGCTGTTGAAGGTACAGTATTTGAAATGTATTTCTATTAGACATTTAAAGTATCACCTCTTAAAACAGAAACCTCACATTCACATTGTCACAGATTGTGGCATTCCTGTTGACCATTAAAATTAGCATGCGGCCAATTTTAAGTCGACAAGAAATGTTTAAAAAGAATAAAAAAGCAACTGACCAGAAAGCACTTCTCTGAAATAAACCCTCAACTTCAATCTGATGATCTCATTGAACTATTGCCTTCACACAACCTAAAGAATTTACTGACCACCTCAGATCATCTTTTAGAAGGACTGTAGCTCTGTCTCTTACCACTAATCACTATAGTACATGTGCATATTTAAACGACTGATGCTTACAACCATCTAAGTACACTAACATTTAAATTGGAAATATTTATAACCATTATATCGATAAATTGACGCTTAATTCTCCCCCTTCCTTTTATAACAAGGAGAAAATTGTATGTTTGGATTAGGGAAAAAAAGGGCTTTGTGTGTTTTAAATGAAAAACTTTCCAATCTTCGGAGTTTCAGTCAGTCTCACGGGCCAAGACATAAATACAGAGTGAAAGAATGAATATTTTGAAACATACTAATGCTTTCGAACGGTTTGAATTCTCAGGAGGAGCTGCGCTCTGTGGTGTGAGGGAACAGTTTATTACCTTTCTGTGAGAATCTCTGGATAGAGGGAGAGGGGGGAGAGAGGTGACAATGAGCAGGAAATAGTTCAATGGGGTCTCTTTAAACAATAACAATCGCTTTAAACAGGAGCAAAAGAAGGGGAGGGGAGGCAGTGCAGTGTAAAAATAAGGATTTCTCAAAAAAAAAGATTTCATGCAAACATACTTACATTCAAAATACTGGATATTAGTTTTATTTGAACTGATTTAATGAGTTTTTTTTTAAAGTTTGCTTTTAAGAAAAGTTTCTCTGTCAATGGCAATCGCTTTTGAAGAGCAACCAGTTGAAACCAAAGTTTAGTATGGAGAGCTATATTCAAAAGTTGTTAATCTTGGGGATAGATAGATACGTTTTATGTAGGTGCACGCACATTTTATATAAACACACTTTTCACATTTATATACGCATCTTGATTTCAGGAATAAATGCTATATTAGTCACATTTCAAATACATCATATATTCTGCACCCTTTTTTTCATCTTAAGTTTAGAAATCAAAGTTGTATTTTTAAAAAGCTACATGAGGTGATCAAGTTAATGTTATTTTGCTCGATCGTGTTGCTTTTTTTTTTTAATCGCGAATGCAAACATTCTCTGTTACTTTACGGAAACAGGGTGAAGACATTTCCCTACTTTGGGTTAGTCTTTGCACATGATTTTTAAAAAGCTTTGTAATCGACATGCTTTGCTTACTGAGCGCACCTAGTCCACTTCTGATGAGGAACGATCTTTCTCTGCAAGCAGGTTTTCAAAAGTCGAGCAAGAAGAGTCACGGCTCTGAATATTTTCACTAGATCCTTTCCACCAGTCGAACATCATACACTCGTTATACTTAACGGTGTTCCGTACAAAAAATAATACTCAAGCTCAGAAATTCTATGCGAGGCTGTCAATCTGTGACAATCTGCGTTATTTTTTTAAACGACGAGATTTCTAACATCTTATTATCACGCTGCAAAATCCTGCATCTCAAGATACTCTTAAAATGAATACAGAATGAGGGAGTCTCCCTCACAGCCCGTAATGCTTAGCAGCTCAGTTTAGATCTTTAAAAATACCTCTCTGCTTTCGACACATTCTGATTTTTTGAAGTGTTCTGAAGTTATTTTTATTTTAGTGGATCCAGGGTAAGACAAATTTCGTTCTAAATTCTTCGGCAGATCTAATATGCCTACAAATGAACCATCTGTAGAGCTGACACACCGTAATAGTCAAGCGGAATCGAAGGCGACGCGTCTGCTTTAGTGGATTTAGATATGAAAGGGAAACTGGATTCGATCTGATTATATATTAAGATGGCTTGAAATTTAATAAAAACATTGTTATTGACGATTCGGAATTAAAATATTTCTAAGCAGGCTAATTCCTTAATTTTAAAGAAAAACAATACGCGTAAGGAAAGCTCAAATACCACTGGCAACACAAATGCTTTGATCATTATTATTAAATGTTGTAGGTAGTATCACGAGATGTTCTCATTTTCTCTAATTACATTCAAAAGGAAGATGGAGTTTATTTCACTTCGCATATTTCACTTTTATATTTGTTTTAGTGACTTCGCCATTTAGCCCCAAAGAACTAAGGAATATGCCAAGATTTAGCTGACAGTTTTTAAACAGTCTTCCCGGATTTAAAAATGATCAAAAGAATACCTGCAGGGTTTTTTTTAAAAAACAACATAAACATGAGTGCAAACGGTGGGAGAGCTGTGTGTGTTTTGGGAGGGATAGGGAAAATACTGATTTTTCCTCGGCAGCTATTCGTGCCCTCTTCTTTATTATTATTTTCCCCCTCTGCCCTACTTCTCCTTTCTGATCTTAATTGCACTTTGGTTCTCAGGAGAGAAAACTCCCCACTTTCACAGCCTTTTCACCGAGAGCTGCAGTGCATGACAGTTTACAGCCAAAAACTTCCTCCAGCGAACAGCTATAAAGACTCCCAATTTATAGCAATACTTTCCTTCTTACACTGGGCGAGTACCAGCTTCCAGCTGTTCCCCCTACGTTCATGGGATCTGTCTGTCTGCATCTGCATTATCATCTCCCTAGATGTAAGGTTATGTGAAGAAGACTGCCATGGAAATAATCGCAATCACGATAAACCGAGCATGCTATTATTATCCTCCCTTGATAATAACCAATATATATATATAATATAGACCAACTAAAAATGCTAAGAATCAGTGAGTAAATAAATGTCTGGAGTATTTGTTTTCCTACTTTTCAGCTTGCAGTGCGGGATTATGTAGAATGTACACGATCCTTTCCCCCAAATCACTCTTCCTACCTCATAAAAAAAAATATCCAGGATTGATTTAATGCAAACTTAAAAACAATCAAAAAGAGCAACAACAAAAACCGGGCTATTAATTAAATCGTCAATTTAAAGTGCAAATTAGAAGTGTCAAAATGTTCTAGCCCTTAAAAATAAACGTCCGTTTTCTCCTGACTAGCCTTAGACGTTTAAATGTAATTTCAGTTTATATTTACTGTATACTAGTTGAGTCTCTAGACACCTCCGTTGCCTTTCCTTTGAAACTGAAGGCAAACATTTCGCTGATACCAACCAGTTCAGAATTACCGAGGTAGAATATATGTGCTCGATAAATATGCAAATATCTTTTTAATTAGAAACCTCTCTTCCTTTGTTGTTGTAGTCTTGGTGTGCCTTTTACTGAACATTTTCTTCAAACCAATTAACATTTTACTTTAATTTTTAATGCAAATCAAGCAAAATTATTCACATTATTCAGAAATTCAAACTCAGGAACATATGTCCTAACTGGGACAGGTTCCCCTATAAACATATGTCCAAACTGTGAAAATGACAGTGTACAAAAACCTCCAGTGTTTTGATGTATTTATTTCAGGTTCATAAAGATGAGTAATTATGTTTCATGCTCTTGTTTTTTAATTTTAGAGGCATATGACTGCTATACTTTAAAAGTGTTTTTGCTTTGTTTTTACATTTCAGAAAACAGTTGCATATCAAGTAGCCAAACAGAGTGAAATAAAATGGTTTATATTTTCTCACTTGGCATTTTGAATGGTAGGGCATATGTAGGTGCCTGTCCTGCATTTTTGAACGCGGGCAAAACTCTCATTGATTCAACCAGAGCTTTACTTGAGGACTGCAAAGACCTCTACTTGTTTTTTTAAGTCAGTGTAGTTACTTGAGGCCTGATTCTTCTCTCATTGAAGTCAATGACAAAAATTTCACTGACTTCAGGAGGAGCTGAAGTAGGTAACACCAATGGGGCGGGACCTAAAAATACTTGACACCCCTCTACACAAGCTCTAAAGAAAGGCTGACTGAAAGATTAATTAACAGGGCTGGCAAGACAAATATATTTTGTTTTGAAAATCAGTCGCATGATTTCTTTCCTATTTTTTTCAATGCCACATTAATCTTGCCTAGAAGTATACTTCTAGTTAAACGAGTATCTTTGCATAGGCCAGCTGGTGTAATTGAGATGACAGAAGAACCATCCACCACTGTAGTAGCCTATTCCTTTTAAAAGTGAAAAGAGGAGGCGGCATAATGGGTTGTGAAGGGTGGGGGAAGGAAAGAGGGATTCTTTACTCTTTAAACCTGCCAAGGATTATCATCTGTTAAAAAAAAAAAAAAAGTCTATTTTGCTCCTGGTGGAGCCAATGGGAGTTTGGGGTACACAGAGTGCAAGGTCACCCCTATAAGTTTAAGGCTTTAACATACCTTCTACCTATTTTCTTATACCTCCACTGATCCTGATCTCTAACTCCCACTGAAGTCAATGGGACTTTTGCCTGCAAAAGGACATTAGGGTTAATTGAAAAGCTAGTGGTTCAGAGATCAAAAATATCTAATAATGCAAAAGTAGTGTTCATCTCTTCCTCCATAATAGTTCTCACAAAAAAAAGTAATTTCCCAAAATATTTGAAAATTATAACTAACAACCAAAATCGCCATAACAGCACTAATCTGCATTTATAGAGTACCAATTCACCACTGCCCTGAATCTTGTGCAGCTATATACACTAGTCTAGTGTAAAGTGAATATAAAAGGCTACCAAATCAAAATGGTAGTAATTAACACCCACTTTACACTGGTGTAAATGACTATACAAGATATAAAGCTACAGTGAATCAAACACAGAGTGCCTCCCTTCTCAGAAAGGGCATTTCAAAACTAGTGAATTTGATCAGTTATTGTCATAAAACCAACATCATCTTGGCATTTAAATCTCATGAAACATTAAGATTTCTAGAAAGGGATTTGAAGCCTGAGAGCAGGTTTTGTAAAACAAAATTAATTTTCCTCTGTTTTGTTTCTTCATCCTACTCTCTCAATACATTTTCCCTCTGACTACCAACTCCACCACCAAGGTTAATATAAAATAGGAATATTTTAGTTGTGTATTATACAAAAGGCAATAAGAATTACAGTATTTGGTAGCCAGCTAAGTCCTGAGCATCTCATGCCTTGACTAGGGTAAGCACCTCCATGGCCTTAATGATTGGAAACTTGCCCTTTTCAAGTCCCTTCGAAATGTTGCTGCTAAGATCATATCCCTGGCTTGTTGCTTTGACTATGTCAGGGTCACAGTTGTGACAAGGTATAAAGGCACTTCCTAAGTTCCAACATGTAAGAGGTTACAAGAACTTTCAGGTTCCCTGCCCACCCCATGGGTGATCTCGGTTGGCATTATAAAAGGAAAGTGGAATCTATTGCAGAGTGTGTATTCTGCCCTTTCGAGTTTGCTGAAAGCTGGAAAGGTCTGTGTTGCTTGTTACCAAGTGTTCTGCATTACTTTGATCCAGTTTTGGAATATAACCTGTTAATAAAGCCTACCCCGTGGAAAGAGACTTGAACTGAAATAGAAGTTGGATGTTTTTTGAACTCCCTGCAGGTGTGTTTCTGCTTTTCCCCATCTTTAAGTCTCTCCGCTGGCTCTTTTTTTCCTACCAAATCAAACACAAATGTCCTGTTCTTTCTTTCAAACCCCTTATGACTTACCCCGTCCTACCTGTCCAGCTTTTTATCTTATCAGTGATGCCAACCTTGATCATCCGATTTTCCATGTGGTTCCTTAGGCATGGGAAAAGCCTGCAGTCAAAACCCATCAGCCCACCACTTTATCCTCATTCAAGTTCTTCTTCAAAACTCACCTCTTCCTAAGTATTCATTATGTTGCACTTTGCTAGGCAGTGACGTGCAATTTATGATTACTGCTCAATTGCACACATCATATTACCTTCTTTACCCTGCCCTTACCCTGAGCTGCTTGTTTGCCTCATCCATCTAGGGTGACCAGACAACAAACGTGAAAAGTCGGGACAGGAGGTGGGGGGTAACAGGAGCCTATTTAGGAAAAAGACCCCAAAATCGGGACTGTCCCTATAAAATCAGGGCATCTGGTAACCCTACATCCATCTGTTATTTCTAATTTTTTAGACTGCAAGTTTTGGGGACAGGGACTGTCACTTTCTTTATGTCTGTAAGACATCTAATACAATGAACCCGTATCTGGTTGACTTCTAGGCACTATGGCAATATAAATGTTAAATAAATAAATATAACAACGAAGACAACAAGGGGCCCAATTCTGCAAACCTTTAATCAGGTGGCTTACTGAGGGACTGGAGGCTGTAAAAATAGATAGACATGGTGGAAGGACCAGAACTCCACCAGGGGATGGGGTTGCAGTGGCAGCAACTTCACTATAGGGTCAAGAGCTCATAAGGGCCAATGCAGTGACATGAATGGGCAGTGCTTTTTGAAGAGTGGGCACTTACAGGAAACAGCGAGTCTGTAACAACTCACTGAAGAAGTTCCCAGTAGATTTCTCAGGGCGCCAAAGTACAAATTAAGGCTGGCCCCTCCTCCCCACATACAGAACTCTGATGGAGGAGCAAATGGAAATACTACCTGCCCTTGAAGAGGATGAACACCCATTTTGAGCTCAATAAACTTAACTGGCTCTTGGAGCGGTATTTTGCCACTGAAGTTAGTCCTATAGGAAGCAATGAAGTCTGTTGGCAAGGGCAAGAGAATAGGAGTCAGGAACCCTGGGCTCTAGTCCCACCTTCTCCATGGACTTGTTTTGCGACCTTGGGCAAGTCTTTAATGTCTTTGTACTTCAGTAGGCCTTGTGATGATGTTTTCAAACCTTTGAAAAGTGCTTTGAGATCAACAGAGGAAAGTTGCACTAGAAATACTAGTTAGTATTATACTACAATGTTATAATAATATACCATAATAATATTATTAACATCTATCCCACTCGTCTGTTCTCTCAAACTAATTCACAAGGCAACAAATATCAGGTAAGTTGGTTCTTAATGGTCTAAAACTTACTTTTCCGTATTTTGGGGGTGGGTTTTGGTTTTTTTTTGGATTGATGCAGGTCTGTTTCCCCCAATGTGCTCTGCCTACTGGATGCCCTTAGAACACTTGCCCTTCTTTTTTATTATTCCACCCCCACCCTTTATACAGATGCCATTTTGGTTCATGGTTCCTTTACAAAAATCTGTATATCAATCTGTGTATACAAAATCTTTAAACCTTGTCTCGTCATCTAGCAGTTCATACACGTTCTCAGCACCAGACAATACATTTTGTTCCTGCTAAGGAAGTGACAGATGAAACATAGGAACAAATGTCCATTTAGTCTCTCTTGTCTTGTAATGACCAGTCAGTCATTACATGGGAAAGTGTAACCCTCTACCCTCAACAAAGGACTTAATCCTGCAGTGCTATTACCACAAGGGTCATTTTCTTCCTGACCCCAGATGATGATCTGTTTATGCTCTGATGCATGAAGATTGATAACCCTTGTATTTTTATCCAAGCTAATTTAACTATAAATTCTTATTCATGTAAGTATCCAATCTTTTAAAAAATCTTTGCTAAACTATGAGCCTGCCTTTATCATCTAGCGCAATCCACTGGGTGTTTACCACATTCCTTGCTTAATCTAAATACTTCTAGAGGTTGTTAGAAAAACATATTCCTCCCCCGATTGGCAGACAATCATCTAGACATTCCAAAAACTGTCATAATTAATTCATTTAGTTTAAATTAGTTGAGTTAATCAGTTCAAAGTGATTTACAAAGATAAGCACTAAATACTTGTTAAGTATTTTCTTACATAATCGCCCCACAAGATCATTTCACTTTTGGCCTACGGGTTCCAGAGGTCAAATTTCTAATTTATAGATAAGTACAATTAAAAAGCGGTAAATTTGACAGCTACTAGTATTTCTTTTCATTCCTCCAGTCTGAGAGTTCTTCTGCAAGTTTCCTTTCATTCTCTCTTGAGGGTTCTTATATTTCCAATAGATACATGGTTTTTGTAGAGAGTGAATTATTAATTAAAAATAACAATAAGAATGTTAATACAACACATTCTCTGAAGTACAAGAAAATAACCTCATGAGTGTCCATCTCTACTACTTTTAAACTGAATTATGGGCAAAATATTTCACTAACCATTTCTTCTTCCTTTCCCCATCACAAGCACAGTTTTCTGATGATTGGGTAGTAAATGTTTGATTGTGCATCTCTGATACCATGAGGGGTCTGATTCAAAGCCTACTGAGGTCAGTGAGAATTGTTCTATTGACTTCAGTGAACTTTGGCTCACTCCCTAGTTGAAACAATAGTGCTATGTACAAAGCTTAAAGAAAACTCTGTGCCTTGTTCTGACATTTTCTTTGCAGTTGTGCATGTGAATTATGCACAGAAAGAGAAGAAACATTGACCCCCAATCACCTCTACATAGTCCAATATTCCTAACAAGTCCAATTACAAGAGGTATTTGTCATTTGCAATGCTGTTGCTAAGTGCATTGGTATCCCATGCCCCACACACCTTTCCCAAATGAGCTCTAGAATTCTTTATACCACTTGCATTAGTGCTCCAAAGAGTCTCAGGGTGGTGAGCACAAAAGATGGAAGGATTCTGAGGCACTTAATTCAAAGTAGGAATCTCAATACAAAGCACCTATAAATACTTTAGTTTGATTTAAAATTAAATTCTTCCCCATGTACTGTGGTAACTTAAAGTGAGATCTGCTAAAGCACTTAGCTAACAGTCTCCTGCTTTAAACAGGAGGGAGCTGTTGGCAAGGTATTTTCAGTGAGAGGCCTTCAACTATGGAGCTTGCTTCCCTCTTCTTGTAACAGAGTTACATGCTGCAAGTCCCATCTGTTCTCCCAGTTTTATGAGGAAGTACTATGTTAAGAAGGGTGGTACTTGTTAATCTGGGGTTGAATGAGATGGGTGAGGAAGAATTTTTGAGCTGATATTTGTTTATTTTGTCTATTTTGTATTGCATGTGCGCCTACAGTAAAAAGATATTCACATTAAATGAAAATGAAACAGATACGTAAAATAAATTTTTTTGATCTCAGCAAGAAACTATCCTGACATCTATTTAGACATTCTACCCCAGAGGCAGTTGTCTGTGTCATCTGTCTAATGCTAAATCTAATCTCTCAAACTGGGAGAACCATATTTCTTTTAAAAAATAATCTAGGGGGAGATTTTCAACTCTGCCTAAAACTGTAATTTAGGGTACTTTGACTACTCTTAAAATTCCTTGAAAGAAGATGATGTACATATAAGAAGTCACATTTTATTTTATCTTGCTGAGCTTTAAGGAGGAGATCTCTCCAATTTTTGTAAACCTAAGTAGCTTTCCAAAAAAAGTGTGTAGCTTTAGTTTCAAGGTGTTGACAAAATTGATTAATTATGAGACTTTAATTCAAGAGTTCCATTCAAGATAGAGGTCTCCCCACCTATCAGCAGTAAAATTAACATATACATACAGTAAACAGATTTGTTAATTCCATTAAAATATAAACTGCAGTGATTTAGGTCTCATTCACTCATCAGGGAAGCCTCAAGATTAGCTAAGGTTTTCCCATTGTTTTAAAATCTCTAATAAGTTTTCTACCTCTTTGACATCTAAAATACAATAGAGTGTGAAAATAATTTCAGATGCCATTAACTAAAATATTACAAGATTATAAAGTCACGGTGTATATTTTAGATCATGAAACTGGATCTGCAGCACATCATCTTGTTAATTAAGTTTGTTCAAATCTAGGGTGACCAGATAGCAACCGTGAAAGACCGGGACGGGGGTGGGAGGGTAATAGGCATATATATAAGAAAAAGTCCCCAAAAATGGGAGTTTCTTTAAAAATGGGACATCTGGTCACCCTAGCCAAATCAATGCCTGCCTAACAGCTGAATCCTACAGTTTTACTTAGGAAAAAATTCTCTTTTTTTCTCAATGGCAATTTTACCTGAGTAAGATCTGCATGGCTGAAACTGTATCTAAGACAAACTTTGGTCCATACAAATCTTATCATTTTGTTCTCGGGGCATCAATGGCAGACTTAAGCTTTTATGAAAATCTTCATATTTGTAAGGATGTTGCCTTTTTGTACAGGAGATTATATATGAAGTTATTGATTACCATCATAGAACCTGGATCATAGTTTATTTGCTCCTTGATATGTTATCTCAGGGCAACAATCTTTTCTTTTTTTGTTTAAATTCCTTGTGCAAATGATGTGCTGCTCTGGTTTTCAGCAAGATTCTTAGTATAAAGATAGCAAAGTGGCTGTGATTTAGATATATGAAGCCTTCAAAATTGAGCTCTCCTGAAAGGAATTTATCAACTCTACAGAGTTTCTTGGTTTTGTCCTCCTGCCTTTTCTGTAAAACAGTTTGTATTGCCACAGGGAGGTTTCCAAAAAGGATTTTTATTTTTTTTTTTGGAGCAACCCTGAAATCTCCACCTTTTGGCTGTCTCAAGTACATGTCTGCCCTGAAGCTCAATATGATGCAATTAATGAACAGCCATCCTCCTCCCTCAGCTCTTCCTTTCCTTTCCTGAGACAGATGTGCTGACAGTATGGCACCTTCTTTAAAGGAATTCAGTTTTATGGAAGGTGAACTTCGGCAGGAAAGTATAAGTGGCTAAAAGCTTTTGGCTGCCCTCTGTATTCCAACTGTTGTTTGCAGTGTTGTTGTAGCCATGTTGGTCCCAGGATATTAGAGAGACAAGGTGGTTGAGGTAATATCTTTTATTGGACAACTTCTGTTGGTGAAAGAGACAGGCTTTAGAGCTTACACAGCGCTCTTCTCTAGCTCCTGAAGAGGAGCTCTGTATAAGTTTGAAAGCCTCTCTTTTACCCACAGAAGTTGTCCAACAAAAGACATTACCTCACCCACCTCATCTCTCTCTATCTGAAAGCAGACTCACCAGCTCTCATTCCAAATACCTATGGAGAACCATAGAAACTAGAGATGGAAAATATTTATCTTGTGAATCTTCTAGAGGCCAGCACGAGAGTGTTTCCTATAATATATTCTTTGTCCAGATGACTTTTAAATGTCTTGCATGCTGGAACCCCCATTAATTCCCTTAAGAAAATATTCTCATAGACTAATATATATTAGGAATTTTTTCTGATAATCAGACTACATTTTTCTTTGCTTAACTTCATCCCATTGCTCCTAATTATACCACAATGGACCACCTTTGTATTTACATCCTTCAGAATAATACAATGCCAATCTCTCCTCATTGAAATTGATCCTTAAAAAAACACTTTTCTTTAAAGGCCTGTCAACTTTAACTCCTCAACTGAAACTGAATTGTAAAGCCGTTAGATAACAGACAAAATACTTGAGTAACTTTAAGTTACAAATGAACATTCAGTAAAACATGTAACATAAAAACATAAAAAATATAAGGTCAATATTTTTAAACCCGGGAGCCTAAAGTTAGGCAGGTAAATGAGATATCTGTTTTCTTGGGGAGTCAAGTGGAACTGAGGGTACAGTACATTTGAAAATCAGGCCACTTAAGCTATGTCTACACAGGGATAAAAAACCCATGGCTGGCCTGGGTCCGTTGACTCAGGCTTGCAGGGCTGAGGCTCCAGGGCTGAAAAATCACTGAGTAGACAGACGTTCAGGCTCATGTTGGAGCCTGAGCTCTGGGACTCTGTGAGGGTGAAGGGTCCCAGAACTCAGCCTGAGTCCGAACATCTACAGAGCAATTTTCAGCCCTGCAGCCCAAGCCCACACCAAATGACCCAAGCCAGCTGCAGGTCTTTTATCCCTGCATAGATGTACACTTAGACCTGCCCCGCGCCTCCTGCAGCACACATGCATATGCTTAATTTTACTCATCTGAGTAATCCCACTAAACTAAACTACTCACCTACATACAGTTAAGTATATTGGTAAGAGTCTGCATCATCAGTGCCTTATTTAGGCTTCTAAATATAGGTTTAGGTGCCTTAACTTTAGACATCCAGGTTTGGGTATTTTGGCTTGAGTATGAAAAAATATAGGAAAGGAAAATTTAAGAAAGAATACATAAATATTCTATTATCATCACATGTTACACCGTATATTTAATCAGTGGACATATGTTTTAAAAAAACATATACAGCATATTCCTGAACCAGCCTTAATTCTGCTCATATCACCTGAAAAATGAGGACTCCAACTTTGCTATTCTTAAAACTATTTTAGGCAGAAAGTGTTCAGTTACTACAGTGATGAATAGGAATAGAAAACCCAACCACAGACAGCTAGATAGACTAGAATCCTAGTCCTTTTAACGGTGTGCAACCTACAACTTCACACCAAGAAAGTGATATTATCAACATTTCCTCCTATCATCAACTGACAGTTGTGAGAAGTGGAGATTTCGCATAATAATCTTACCCCATCTTGAGTATGGTATTGTCCTTCACAAACCACTTCACACACTTGGGTGTATCAATGCATACAGGCAGAAGAGGAAAAATCATGCATAAATACTAACTAGAATAAAGCAAAACAATTGAAATTTAATCCAAAATAGGAATTAATAGAAAATTTGGGGTGAAAACACTTCAAGTGAATGTTACTCCTTTGAACAATTTCCACTCATAGTTTTAAAAATCATGGAAATCTTTCCTTTGATGTAAGTCTTCATAAAACCTTCAGAAATATAAGGAAATAATCTATACTGATATAAGCACTTTTATACCAATATAACTGTGTCCTCACTAAGGACACTACCCAGTTTCTGAACTGATATAGTTAAAGCAGTACAAAAACTGTTATGTAGACAAGTCATGGTATATTGTTGCTTCTTAGGTTGTGTCTGCTGCAGGAAAGGTGCGTTTGTAACTTGAGTTAGCTAACACGTGGCAACTAACTCGAAGTAAAGCAATTGAAGAGAAAGCAATTTGTAGTTTTCACACAAGTAAATCTTTAACTCAATTTATTAACTTGTGCATAAACTACAAACTGCCTTGTCTTCAGAAGGATTTTATTTCAAGTTAGTTAACTCAAATTGGATAACTTGAGTTAAGAACATACCTATTTTTCCTAGTGAAGACAAGGCCTTACTCACGCACCATGGGCAGATGCAAAACTGAATGTTAGTCATCAACAAGGGCCTCTCTGCAAAACCGGCATACAATTACTTTTACTGAGTTCTGGGGAATTAAAAGATCTCCGACCAACTTCTTCTTGGTTACACAGTTATAATTCCAATTCAAGTCAGTGAAGCTGAACCTATATAATTCAACAGGATTTATTCCCCCAGCTCCAGTGACAATTTAATATCAGGATAGTTCAGATATTTTTTCAAATACAACAGTGAGAATATAGAGTTAGATGCACAAAGGAGACTTAGAGCATTGAAACACTTAACATTTAGGTGCCCTGCCACTTTATGGAATCCTCAGCCCCGAATTAGGCACCCAAGCACCCTATACAATACATGGAAGAATTAGGCACCTAAGAATGGTGTTCAAAAAAGCCAGCACACTGAGTGAACTGCTTAAGCTAGCTAATAGGAAATGCCAATGAGTGGGGTGTGGCCTACGCCATGCTCCTCAAAGGGAGTTAGATGTCTATCTCTGCAGCAGAGAGGGTGCTTCACTCCACTCGGGATTCACAGCTGCAGACTATCTCCTGGACTAAGGTGGCTAAACAAGGTTAGCCTCTTCTCACAAAATATGGTGGTAGTAGCTTTATGGCCTAGTGGTTAAACCATTCATCCAGGATGTGGGTGAGCCAGGATCAAATCCCCACTTTGCCTGGTTTGGAGTAGGGATCTGAACTAAGGTCTCCCACCACTAGAATAGAGGATGTGTCTTTCAATTGCTCCAAATACGGAAACATTCATTGGGCTAGACAGAGAGTGGGGATGACTGTAGCAGCATGATGAGGCCTCTCATCTGGGAAGTGGAAGACCTGGTTTCAAATCATGCAAAGTGGGGACTTATCACTGGGACACTGCATCTAATTGGGGTTGGGGGAGACACCGCCCCTTCCTCAATTGGAGTTTGTAGGGGGCCTGATATTGTAGGTTGCCCACCAGATTGGGCCATGCTGGCAAGGTAAGCAGCAAAGTCCCTATTTTGAAGATCCTACCAGGGCTTAGGTGACAAGCTGCACAGCAGTGTCAGGACTTAAGTGGCAGAAATTTAGGCACCATGGGGATTTTACCAGCATAACTTAGGCACCTAGAGAATTTAGGTGCCTATAGGGTTAGGCAGCAGCTGGATGCGTGGTTGTGTTGATGATCTAAATTTTATTGATGATCTAAATCTAAATTTAGTAACCTAAATCTCTTTGTTGATCTAGCTCATAGCTCACAAATGGATCACTGATATATGCCTAAATCGCAAAGTGAAGCACAAATTGGAAAGCCAAAAGGGTTCAATCATTCCACAAACAAGCATACCAGCTGCCCACTATTATCCACACTGCAGCATGCTATTGCTATTGTAGATCTTCTCATTTGTAACTATTAAAAGACATTTAAAATGTTTTGTTGAAAATATATTTATGTTAAATAGTTCACAGCAGCTACATGGACAATAGAAAAAAAGTAGACAAGAGAATCCTTCTCCCCCCCCCCCCACTGATAGTTTAATGTTTTACTTCTCATAGTCATTATTTTAAATTAATCTGGTGACTTACTTTTTATATATTTTAGTTTTTCTTCCTCAGATTTCAGACCCTAATAGTGTCAGATTTAGTATGTGCTTTAGTTAAATGTTCAGCCACCCTAATCCTGAACATTTACATCATTTTTTTTCTTTTAGTTCCATTTCTGCTTCCTTCGAGCAAATAACAAAACCTACTTTGGCAACCAAAGTAAATGAGCAATGTAGGAGAAAAGATAATCTAATCAGTGTAGCTGATTACAAAGAATAAATCATTATAAACTCTTCAGAGTGTTTAATAATACAATAAAAATAAAGGATAACTGACTGACAGCTAGGAAATTATGTATCAGAGGGGTAGCCGTGTCAGTCTGGATCTGTAAAAGCAGCAAAGAGTCCTGTGGCACCTTATAGACTAACAGACGTATGGGAGCATGAGCTTGTGCTCCATCCGACGAAGTGGGTATTCACCCACAAAAGCTCATGCTCCCATACGTCTGTTAGTCTATAAGGTGCCACCGGACTCTTTGCAGCTAGGAAATTGTAGTTTTGACAATCATGATATAGAGTAGAACATATAGATTATAACTCCCATTAATATTGAGGGAAATCAGCGGTGTTCAGAGATGTTATAATTTTTTTAAGATTTGGCTTGAAATCAGTTTGGGTTTTTTTTGAAAGATTAATGTTATAGAACCATGAGATTGTGACAAATATGTCTAAAAGCTGTTTTAAAATTTACAAAGCACTGTGAATACCTTCACTACAGTAATTAACTATCCATAATCTATATATTTTCTTGAGTAAGTATCTAACTATTTCTGATGATATAACTATCAGAGGAGTTATATCACTTAATAAATTCTCTGACCCAGAAGACTGAGCAAGAATTCTGAGAAGGGGTGACAAACAAGTCTTGAGCACATTCTCAGTGACTTTATTTGAGACAACAAAGATTGAGGAATTTAAGCAATATAGCTTCAATATCTTTGTTTATTTCTAGGGTGACCATATTTCCTTATGCTGAATATAGGACACCTGGTAGAATTACTCATATTCAAACGAGTTCAACAACAATCAATCCAAACTATGCAATACAAATGTTCAAATTAACATCAAGTTGACTGAGCCCATTAAAAAGAAATACTGTGTAGTTGGATTCATTTACCTTCTTATCTTTAAGGCTTTAGAGTTCACATGGTGAGGGGTGACACACACCTCTACTCCCCCCCCCCACACACATACACACAGAGGGAGAAGTGTCACACACACACACTCTCATACACCTTTCTCAAACCAGGAGGGTGACCGACCTACCCGACCGTCCATGCCCGTGCTCTCCACCTTCCCAAGCCTGGCTGGGCCCCCAGGACAGACCCACCTCTCCTGTACCTGGTGCCAAGTCTTCCCAAGGCAACACATGGGGCACACAGAGTCACATGCCCCCCCCCCCCCCCCCCCAGAGTTCTGCCAGGGTTCACACTAGAATGTGGGCGGCAGCAGCCTTTCAGCAGTGTGTGGGAGGGAAGGGACAGGAGCTGCTTCCAGCTGCAGAGAAGCAGGGAGTGGAGGGGGAGAGATGACCTGGTCACTGACATAGCTCAGCCACTTCTAGCTACAGTGTGGGCAGGAAGGGGTTACGCCCTAAGGATGCATTGTGCACCAGGGCCCAAGAAACCTGATGATATAATCTGTGGAGCCTGCAGAGGGAGAAGGAAGGAGCCTGCCAGCTAGGCTGTTGGTGAGCTGAGTGCTCCAATCAAGGGGCTGTTCTCCGCACAGTGCTGGATGCGGGATGCGCCCCGCTGGTGGAACATGGAGGAGCAGAGGGATGAAGGGGGTGACGGGCCAAAGGACGGAGTGGACAGTGAAAGGGGGAGCATGTAAAGGGCCGATGGGTGAGCAGCAGAGGCAACATGGCACCTACCTGCACTCACCAGCCACTGCATTTTACAGCATGCAGCCAGTTCCTGCTGGAAATGGGATGGGGGTTGGGGCCCCACTGGCAGAGAGCCAGCATGCAGCAGCGGGGACCAGCCAGGGGAGCAGCCAGTCCCGTGTGCTGCATCTTCGCCCTGCCACCAGCCTTCCATACACACTCCCATCATCAGCCACTGGACCCACCTTCACCACTGGTGGGCAGGTGGATGGAGAGCAGGGATCTGGCCAGCAACAGGACTTGCCAGTACTGATGGGGGGAAGACAGAAAATATGGGACAATCTGCCCATTTTAAAGAAAAAGTCAGGACACCTGCAGGAAGGCTTAAAAAAGGGACGTCTGGTCACCCTATTTATTTCTATTTTTGTTTTAACAGGCTTTAGAATGGAGTTCTTGGTGTGGATAAACAGGTACCATCTTCCTTTCTCTGGCTATATGGGGAGCCCTGTAGTGAGTATTCAAGGAGTTCTTTCCCTTGCTGAAACAGGACCCTTGGAAGGAATCTCATTCAAGTGGAAATAATGGGGCATGAAGGCCTCAATTAGAGGAAAACAATACTACAGTCCTTGTCATGAAAATATTTTTCTCTTTCTGGGAAAAGCATCATCCAGGGCTCTAAAAGGCTAGCAGCATTTTGTAAGAGAATTTTTACAGCTTACCTTGAAGAAACAAGTGTTTAGTCTTTCATTTGCAGCCTCAACACCCACAAAGCTTTCCCTTAGAAGCAGGACTGTCTGAACAGCTTGCAAATAAAGGCAGTCACAGCAGGAGCAGGATTGCTTTGGAAAGGGAGTGCTGACTTAGCTATACATTTTTAAAGTACACTATTCACCTTTAACAAGGAGTTTCACCTTTTACATTTTTCCTCTATCCCTTCCCACCAAGCCAGGAAGAAAAAGAAAACTAGAGAGAGAAATGGAGTCTTTTTTCAAAATGCTTGCCTTTGATGCAAAGAATTGTGGGAGCTGAAGGGTTGAAAGCCCTGCCCCAAAAGCAGTTAACAACTAGCAAAAGAAAGACACAAAAATTAACAAGAACAAAAACTGTAAGTACATTAGAAGCAGGAAGTCTGCCAAACAATCATTGTAGCTACTGTATGATCGAGGAAGACAAGGCTGTTGCAGAGAAGATAAACGAATTCTTTGCTTCCATCTTCACTGCAGAGGATATGGGGCAGATCCCACACCTGAGACATTCTTTTCAAGTGACAGATCTGAGGAACTGTCCCAGATTGAGATGTCAATAGAGGAGGTTTTGCAACCAAACATAAATGAAACAGTAATATGTCACCAGGACCAGATGGTATTCACTCAAGAGTTTGGAGGGAACTTAAATATGAAATTGCAGAACTGGTACCTGTGGTATGGAACATATTGCTTAAATCAGCCTCTGTACCAGATGACTGGAAGATAGCTAATGTAACGCTGATTTTTAAAAAAGGCTCCAGAGGCAATCCTGGCAATTACAGGCAAGCGTAACTTCAGTACCAGGAAAATTGGTTGAAACTATAGTATAAAGAAAAGAATTATCAGACACAGAGATAAAAATGATATGTTGGGAAAGAGTCAACATGGCTTTTATACCTGGAAATTATGTCTCACCAATTTGAGGGTATCAATAAGCACGTAGGCAAGGGTGATCCAGTTTATATATTGTACTTGGACTTCCAGAAAGCCTTTGACAAGGTCATTCACCAAAGGCTCTTTAGCAAAGTAACAAGTCCTGGGATAAGAGGGAAGATGCTCTCATTGACCAGTAACTAGTTAAAAGATAGGAAACAAAGAGTAGGAAATAAATGGTCAGTTTTCACAATGGGAAGACTTAAATAGCAGGGTCCCTCAAGGATCTGCACTGTCACCTGTGCTGTTCAACCTATTCAGAGATGGTCTGGGAAGTGGGATAAACAGTGAGGTGGGCAAATTTTGAAGACAATACTAAATTACTCAAGATAGCTAAGACCAAAGCTGACTGTGCAGAGTTACAAAGGGATCTCACAAAACTAGGTGACTGGGCAACAAAATGGCAGATGAAATTCAATGTTGATGAATGCAAAGTAATGCACATTGGAACATATATTTCCAATTATACATACAAAATGTTTGGCTCTAAATTAGCTGTTACCACTAGATTAAGAGCTTCCCCACCCAACTACACTATAGTCTGGTGGTTCAGGTACTCCCCTGAAAGGTGGGAGACCTAGCTTCAAATCCCTCCTTCCCTCTGTCCGTGGAGAAGGAGGATTTGAACATGCATCTTTCATACACTGGATAGTTGTGCTAACTGCTAGGCTAAAAGTTAATAAGAGTACCATTGCCACCTTTTTGTATATATGCATGTGCAAATGAGGGCTTATAACCCCTGGAGAATTCACAGCCATGTATCCTGAGCAGACAGAAGTGCCTCCCTACAGCCCAGATTTAGAGGGACAGTGCTTAACATACATCCCCGCTCCCCTGCATTTTGTGTTGGCTAGCTTAGGTTGCTCCCCAGTCAGTTTTCTGGCTTTTGTGAATCCCATTATTAGGTGCCTAACTCTCCTTATACATTGTATAGTAAGTATGGGTGCCTAACCTGGGGCTCTGGATTCCAATAGGAAGCAAGGGCCTAAACATTAAGCATTGCATTACTGAGCCTCAGTCCTCTTTGTGGACCTAGCCCTATGTAAATATCTTTTCTACAAACTCTCTTACTGATTAGTCCTTTACCTTCTATCGATTCTTGCTTCTAAATCTGTTTTGGGACATGTACCTTATTTCTAGCCAGAAGAATTTTATGCGTCCGTTATGTTGCTTCATAAACTCTTTTCTGATTAGTTATAATTAAACCTAATTATCCTAACTTATCCTCATAGTTATAAACCCAGAGAACCTTTATCATTCCCGTTGTCCTTTACTATCTCTTTTCTAGTTCTTCAATAAGCTGCCTGAAATATGATGCCCCAAATTGTTCCCATTATATCGCTTGGGGTCTGCACTTTCCACTCTTAGTTCAATGCCCTAATTAGGTCTTTTGATTTTTCCTCTGTTCATTTATTTATACATCTCATTTGCTTTCCTGAAACTAGACACAGAGGAAATACTTTTAATATTCTCACCTCTTTCTAATCTAATGTCTACTGATATGCCTGGTACTTCTAAGGTGTTTATCACTTCACTATCTAGGCACTGCATAACAATTAAGAAGCATTGAACATACCTGCAGAAAGTTATGATTGCATTGTCTTTCCTTTTGCCCATGGACAGTTTTTGGAATTATTTTGGTTTTGTCCCCATCTTTCTTCTTCTTCCAGATCCTTTTCTTGATCAATGTCTTGCTATGATTATGGCCATAATGATCCCGTTGACATTTCAATCCTATTCTTGTTTCTTTACATTTCGTAAGGCACTTAGCCTGTATCTCTTTAAACCCACCAAATAACCTTGTAGTCACTGTCCTTTTTCTTAGATGTTGGCCCTCCTGCTTTCAGGTCATATGAAAATGTGCAAGTCTTGCTGAACAGTCCCTTAAGAGAACAAGATTGGGTATAACATTGATCCTTGTTGCATTCTACTTGTCACCTCCCTACTATCTGATCTGTAACCATTTATCTCTCTCTCTGGTCTCAGTTAATATGTCAAGGTTTAGGGTTTTTTATCTTACTATTTTACTATCAATACCATAGTTGTTCACTTTATCTGTTGTGGTGTAAGCCTTTCTGAAATCCAAGGAAATTAGGTCTACTGCTATATAGGTCTACTATTCTTAGTCTCTCTCTTAAATAATTTTTTTTTTTTAAAGAGACAATGCGGGCAAGGTAATATCTTTTATTGAGCCAACTTCTGTTGGTGAAAGAGACAAGCTTTTGAGGTTACACAGAGCTCTTATTCTTTAATTTCTTAAAGTGCAGTCTGCTCCAAAAAGAGACTAGGTAAAAAGAAGACACCTTTTCATTCAACATTTCTTTCATTTGTGTATTTAGAGTTGTATCTACTTACCTTAGTGACAAAAATAAGTTTTTGATATGTTTTACTCGTCTTGTTAGCCATACAGACCCAATGCAGTTAGGAGGGAGAGAAGTAGATTCTATTCCTTCTTGTGCACCACCAACAGATTTGTTCACTTAGTTTCTGATAGTTACAGCTATGCAACCCACTGAAAGCAGTAAGTTTGTATAGATGTCACTGAAGGCAGAATTTAAGATGAAAAAGTAACACAAGTGTAATGGAAGGTCTAACTGAGCATACAGAACTTTTATTCATCTGTATATGTAAAAGGCATATCTACACATTACATTTTACTGTGCCAGTTCATATGTTATTTTATAAGCTATACAAGTTTAGCTAATTTGTAAAAAGAAGGGAACTCTTGGGTATCTGTCAGAGGTAGACGAGTATATCTTGAGAACATATATATCTTGAGCTTGAGTAAAAGCATCAATCTACCCATGATAGGGTTTCACAATGTCTTTGCGTTTCTATCCTTAGTCCATTTGTCATTGTTGTCAACTTATGATTCACTGACAGATAGCATCATACCAGGTACCAATCTCTGCCAATTTTTCTTTATTGTTGTTCAATGGTGAAGTAGTTTGTAGGTTGTTTTTTAGCAGTCTAACTTGTTGTTTTTCATCTATTATTTCCAGGGCCATATATTGTTGTTTGTAGGTTTTGGTCTAAAGTCTTGAGCATAATTCAGTTTGGGTGAGGTTGTTTGTTCTCTTGGTCTGGAGGTTATTAATTTGTTGAGGCTTGGGAGTGACCTTACATAGGAATTGAATATAATTTTGTTTTGATTTAGATTTTGATTCCCAAACGCTTTGCAGGTGAAGTAGTTTATGTTTTTGGTTTACATGGCACCAGAAACTGAATGTAAGGATGTAGCAGGATGTACTTAGAGGCCAGCAGATCAAGTGGGCAGGCTGTGGCTCAACAGTCTTTCCACTCCCAAAATCCCAGGATGGGTCACTTGCCTGATGGTCAGCAGGCCCAGCAGTCAAACTGTGGTCCATCAGGGATTGGGAGGGAGGGGGAAACGTAAAGAGACCAGGGTCCTCCCTCTCCATTGGGTCCCGGCCCAAGGAAGAGAGGCATGGAATGTCTCAATCACCTCTTCCTGGTGCACCAGACAAGCCTTCTTACCTCCCTGCTCTCTCTTTGATTTGGAGCATGATCACAGACTCTATCCCCTTCCAAACGAGAGTTCCTGATCAGTGTTGGTGTTTAGTTGGTCAAATAAGTATTTCCCCTGTTTCATGGGCAGCAGGTGAACCCCCACCTCTTCTGCCCAAGGCCCCGCCCACTGGTGCCCTGAATCCCCCCCCCCCCCAAGCTGCAGCATGCTCTGCAGCTGCTATGGGGCAAGTCCCTCTTAGCCCAGTACTGCTCCTTCACTCCCTTAGCCTGGTCTACATTACACAGGTTGATGTAAGACAGCTTATGTCAACCTAATTATGTCAGTGTAGACACTACAGTCTTGTCCCGCGATGTAGTAACTGCACATCCAAGAGAGACATAGGGTTTATGTTGGTGTAGTTAGGGCCATGTTCTTTACATTGGCTGTTGGTTGTCTTGTCAATTTCATGGCACCCTCTGCAATGCCCATCATAAAAGATGAGTGCTTCAATGTGGTTCGGTAACATGGTGTGACAATGCATTTAGTCCCATATACCTGAGACCACACTGTGTCTATGCCGTGTGGCTAGAGGAATATCCTGTTAGAACATGACCCCTGACATGGATAAAATTGATTGTGTAGAGGAGTGCTTAACACCAGAGGTAAAACCTAGGAGCAGTACTGATGTGAGACGTTCCCTTGGGGCCAGCACACCTCGAGCTAACCAAGGGCTCTCCTGGCTGGAGCCCAGGAGAGTAAAGGCTAGTTCAGCGATGCTTTCATGCTGCTGCTTAGCTCAAGAGAGGCAAGACGGATTTGCACGTACGGTGCGGTGCGGTGCGGTGCGGTGCGGTGCGGTGCCCCCCTCCCCACCCGGCTCTCGCGCTGGCAGCCCGCCAGAAGGTCACCCGCCACGGGCTCTCCCTCCCACGTGATACCACCGGGTACTGCCCCGCTCCGCTCCGCATCAAACGCCGGCCGGTGCCGCGGGGCGCGCGCTCGGTAGACTCCGCCCCTCGCCCCCTTCCTCTCTGGGGGGGGGCTTCTCACCATGTCGGGAAAGGAGCAGCAGTACCGGACCCCTGGCGTGAGAGCGGGGCCGGCGCGAGACCACGAGGCCGCGCCGCTGCAGGTTGGAGTAGCGCCTCGCCCCCACGCGCGCTGCTGTCCACGCCGAGTCACGAGCGCCTGCTTCTTTGTGTCGTGGTGGCGTCCGGTGGAGCGGTGCATGCTGGGATGGGGGGGGTCACGTTCTCTCCGGCCGGGGCATTAGCCCAAGAGGGTGGGGCTGAGGGCTGCGTGGGCTCTCAGCGCTGCCACGGGGGGGGGAAGGGACCCGCCCCGGGGGCCACGTAGGGGTCCTGCCTCGATGCCGGGGGCCCAGCGGCGCCGGTTCCCTGAGTTTATCCTGAGTGTTGCGACAGGCGGTGTGTGCAGACCGGCCCGACTCCGCGCGGCCGGAGCCCACCGGGCGGCAGACCCGCCCCCGGCGCGGCGAGCTGAAATCTCGCGATGTTTAAACCAAGTGTGGTGGGCGACGGCTCGGCCCGTGGCCTTGACCCGCTAGGGCCGCGCTGGTCTGCCGCCCCTCCCCCCGGGCCGAGCCTGCCGGGGTAAGAGCCCTCAGGCTGGGGGAGCCGCATAAACGTGATTCCCGTGAACGGGCCGCGGAGCCTGGCAAGCCCAGAGGGTGCCGGGCGATGCGGGACAGCGATTAGCGGGTGAACCGGGAGGCTCCGGTCAGACCTCGCCGGGGCGCTGCGCTCAGTTCCGTGGGGAAGGAGGGAATGTAACCGTGCGATGTGCCCGCGCCGGGATTAGGGTGTTGTTGAGTTCTCAGTCCTGGCCCTCTGCGCTCTCCGCTGCCCCAGCCTTCCCGCCAACACCACGTGAAAGGCGAGCGCCAGCCAGGTGTGATTTGACCTTAAAGAGTGCTGGTGTAAAAATAAGTGTGTACAAAACCTAAGTGACAGAAAATGGTTCTACGATTTTTACCTGAAATTGAAAGAGTTAACTAAACTATTGCCTGGCCTTATTTGCAACACAAACATCTCAGTACCACCTGTATATTTCCCTAAAACATTACAATGATGTACTTTACGATTGTTGGGAAGCAAGTAACTTGTGTCATGCACCCAAATTTCAGCCCAGGAAGAGGCTGCTTTTAGATTAATAGTGAAAAGCCCGTTTCTGCCAGAAAAAGTTTTGCAATGTGCCTTGTGGACTTAGCTCCTTTTATTTAAAATGCATCATATGTGTAGACTCATCTGTCCTACAATAGTGATCTTGTTAGGAAAACTTAGCTAGAGACTTGCAAAATTAAAAATCATTGAGGCCAACTATTCTATTGAGTATTTTGTACAGTTTTGCTACTGAAATAAGTGGCTTGCTGAATATTAAAAGGAGTTTCTGCTAACCTCATGCTTTCTTTGTGCAGATCTCATAGCTGCTCGGTGCCTGTTTTACATCTGCATAATGTGTGTGTGTGTGTATGTATATATATATATATATATATATATATATATATATATGAATGATACAACCTACCCTTAACAGATATGTTGTGAGGCTTAATATATTGTTGTTTGTAAAATATTTGAGATGCTTGGTGCTATAGAAAATATTAAAAAAACAGAACCTCAACATTTTAAAAATGTACAGTTAAAATGGAGGTGGGCTGAGTTTAGGTATATTTTGGGAAGAAATGTGAAATCAATGCATAGAGTTAAGTCCTCCAACAAAGTGGTAATGCAGGTGTGTAAAGTTATTTATGATGGTTTTTGTTTTTCCTTTTTTAAAAAAAATTTCTTTAAAAAACTCCAATAGGAGGAGTTAAAGTCTCTTCAGCAGATGCATTCATCCCTGAGAGCCCTCCATCAAATGGTTGCCTCCTGTAATGAGGTAAACTGCATGCACGTTTACAAAGTTCTATGAACATAAATTCTCTTTGCTGGTTGGGTATATCTAGGCACTGCATAACAATTAAGAAGCACGATGCGGAATGGAAAACTTTTTGAAATCTTGACAGTTTTTGCAGGACAGGAAGAGAGTTTCCCACCCAGCCGTAGTCCTGGTGTCCTCACAGAACACCCCCTGGGAGTCTCCCTGCACTTATAAGAAGGGGTATAAAGCTTGAGTGTGTGCGTGCTGACCACAAATGTGGCAGTTTGGCACAAGGAGGGAGACCTATTTAGGGTTTTATAAGTCATAACCACCCACATAAACTGTATCTGGAGACCAATGGACCACCAATGCAGATTCCAGAGTGTTGGTGTCATATGTCCCAGTGAAACAGTGCTCAGTAACAGGTTTGAGTGGTAGCCGTGTTAGTCTGTATCAGCAAAAAGAATGAGTACTTGTGGTACCTTAGAGACTAACAAATTTATTTGGGCATACTGTATTCTGTACTAGCTTCAGTCTCCAAAAAGTTTTAAATAAGATCTGTGGTTTGAATGCTTTCAAAGTGACCAAACCACTGCAGAACTTAATACAACTAGCAGTTTCTAGGTGTGGCTTAGCACTGGAATGGAATCTAGAGCTAGAAAAAAGTATTGGTCATCTTGTCCATTTTCCTGGCGATGCAGAATTGATATACCGCTGTGTTACAAGTTACTAGTGAATTGCAGGTAAGGATGAAAGTACTTTGTTAGCAGGGCCATCCTTAGGATTTATGGTGCCCTAGGCGAGATTATTAAACTGGTGCCCCTGTGCCTGTCTTGCTCTTAGCAACACAAACATAAGCTTACAGTATTGGAAAACTTGCCACAGGCTTGTTACTAAAACCAGTTTAACTTAATTAAGCACACTGTAATGCTGATGAACTAGGCACTAAAGAAGTAGCACTATAGAAAAAAATTCTGATTTGACAGAATGATGCCAAATAATATCATTTTTTTTAATTTGTCAACCATTTTATTGGAAAATTTATATGAAGAGGTAATTGAAACAAGGATTGTTTTTCAATTAAAGCAATCTTTCTGGCTTTTTGGCTGCAAAAAATCAGTAATAATGTCATCAGTATGACAAAGACAAAGTGATGTCTTGTTCGAGTTGCAAGAATAGCAAGACCAGTCAAGTGTTCCTGACTCATTGTAGAGCGGAGATAGTTTTTAATGACTTTAGTTTTGAGAAACTCCGTTCTCCTGATGCTACTACGTTACAGAATTGTCAGTAGAAATACGAGTGGTAAATGTACAACATTAGGATATTATAGGTACACACACCAACGAGTTTGCTGGTATGAATAAACTGTACAATGTCCATGCATTGAGATTTTGCATGTGGCAACACAAGTGTACTCAATTTTCGTACAGTTCAAGTCCATTTAAATTCAAAATGATCACTGTGCTTCAGGAAGGCTCTCTAGGTCAGGGTCCGCTACATGGTGCTTCTGCAGGCGCTATTTCATGGTCCCCAACAGGGCTCTCAGTGCATGGAACCCCAGGCGTACTGGCCGGACGGATACAGCTGGGGTCTCAAATGCCTGCCGAACATTTGGCGCAGCAAGCCAATTTTGGGCGTCACCAACCCAGCCTCTGATGGGGATACCATTGGCCACCCAAGCAGCTGGACCTGGGCTGGCAATGGGCAGCCGAACCCCAGAATGCCGCATCAAAATTTGCTGCATGCATTTTTGGCAGATGCTCGCCACTGACACCCGTCGCTGTCAGTCTGGTGCCAAATCGCCAGATTTGAAAAAGGTTGGGGACCAAGAACTACAGGGGGCTCTAGGTTTTGCACTTTGTCATTAGGTTCTCTTTTGTTTCCCTATTTATTGAATTAGTTCCTGCTCAGCCTGTCTGCCTGAGCTGAGTCGGCGGAACATGGAACCCCAGGCCAAGCATCACGTGGGTTTGAGTGGCTCAGCAGTTGGGTCTCAGCCACCGCCTGCTCACTACTGCTGCCAGCCTGGGTTCAGCACCATGAAATCCCAGGCCAGCGGCTGGTTGCTGAGTGGGGAGGCCTGGCAGCCAGGACTAACCCATCAGTGGCAATGGGGCAGCAGCCGGAACCCCAGAGCACGTTGGGCTGAAGCCAGTTCAGCCTCCTTGCACTGCATGTAAACATCAAAAATCAGCTCATGACGTAGCCACACTTTAGCACATGTGCCTGTTAGTTTGCACGACACCCACTGCTCTATACACTAGTAAGGAGAATGAGCATTATTTACAGTTGTTGGAGGGCTCTAAATTTAGCATGTAACAGGGCTATAGGAAAGTCAGTCAACATTTTTTGTTTCTCTGATGAAAACTGTGTCCACTCCCTTCCCCAATACCAAACTTGTCACAAATAATTGTCAACAACTTAATTTTCTGTTTTTCGGCTAACTGATGATTGATGGATTTTTTAAAAAAAAAAATATTGAAATTGAATTCAGGAATTGTTAGCAAGTCTTGTTTTGGCAAACAAATTTGTTACAATGACAATCTAAATGTGCAACACAGGTAACTGCTTTCATGCTTGCTCACACCCAGCCTTGGTGCTCAGCCTGCTGGTTCAACAGCCTGCTGGTTCAACAGCTGCAGTAGAAGAGGAGATAGGTGAAAAACTGCATGTCTTGGGGTGCAGAGTGGCAACAGCAGCAGCAAACCCTCAGGTCCGATAACACGCCAGTGGGCACCACTGCCAGCTCAACGGACCATGGTGAAGTTAGCACAGCATCTGATCTCAGGGACGGGGCACCCATGGAGCCACAGCAGCTCATCCTGCCCTGTGCAGCTCCCCCCGGATGAGATGGATCACTGCCAGTCCAGGGGACAGATGCGCTCCCCAGCTAGGGTGACCAGATCCAGCTGTCCTGATTTTATAGGGCCAGTCTTGATATTTGGAGCTTTGTCTTATATAGGCACCAATTACCCCCACTTACGGTGACCAGACAGCAAGTGTGAAAAATCAGGATGGGAGGTGGGGGGCAATAGGAGCCTGTATAAGAAAAAGACTCAAAAATTGGGACTGTCCCTATAAAAGTGGGACATCTGCTCACCCTACCCCAACCCCCTGTCCTGATTTTTCACACTTGCTATCTGGCTATCCCCAGTTCAGCCGTGTGTGACCATTCGAATCCTGGCTGCCTGTGAGGAAGTGTGAGTTACTTTCACTGTCATTCCTCAGCAGGTAGGCAGCCAGCCTCACCTCCCCCACAGCACCTCACCCAACACAGCCCTCACGCCAGGGGAAAGAGTCACACTCACAGGTAAGCATAGGCAGCAGGTTTGTATAATTTTTGGTGGTGCCCAAAATATTGGTGCCCGCCCCCACCCCACCCCCACTGTCGCCCTGTAAGCCGATATAAAATGAAGCTACAATGCGTCGGCACCACAAGATTACAAGGGTCAACTAAAAGTGTAAAGTCAGAAGCAGCACTTGCCTGCTTCAATATATGGTATTACATTTTGTTGCACTTGTTGTGAAAAAGTGGGAATGTTCTTAATGTTTTCTCTGAATACTCTGTGGGTGCCTCAGTTTCCCCTGCAAGGTGCCAGTTGAAGGTGCTGAGGACAAAGAGATCTGAAGAGACACAAAGGCTAGAGGAGGGAGTGTCAGTTTGGAGCTGGCTGGGGAAATGGGGAGAGGCCCAGAACTTGGGTCTAGGTTTCCCACCCTCCAAGATGGACGTGACTGAGGGGTCCTGTTTTCTGTACCTACAAGGTTTATTTTAGACTGTGATCCTGTCGTCTAATAAACCTTCTGTTTTATTGGCTGGCTGAGTTGGGGTGCAGGGACCTCTGATTGCTCCAGGACCTGCATGGGCACACTCACTGCGGAAAGCGCACAGTGTGGAAGGGCATGCTGAATGCTCTGAGGTCAGACCCAGGAAGGTGTAAGCGTCTTGCTCCGGAGACAGTATGCTCAGAGAGAGGAGGCTCAGAGTCCTGACTGGCTTTGTATGGAGTAGTTCCAAAGCATCCCAGCATCCTCTTCCACACCATGCACTTCCCGAAGTCCAAACAGGCACTGACACTCTCTCCTCTGGCCTTTGTCTCTTTTCCGGCATCGTAGACCACTTGATCTCTATTTGTTCTCCAACACTTCAGTTTGGACTTGCGGGACCAGCGACCCAGGCCATCAGTTGCTGGAGACAGGGTTCGGCCATTCTTTGTGAGCGGCATCATACTGGCACTCTAGCTGGCTACAACAATCACACACCCTTATCCGCCCAATCTAGATCTTGAGAAATGCATAGGAAACCGAGGCCCCAACAGTAGTCAGAGAAAACATTAAGAACATTCCACTTTAAACACCGTGTATATATACTTTAAAGGGTATAAAATAATCAAGTATTGTGCTAAACACAATGATACTCCAACTGGCCACCAAATTTAAGTTGCACGTTTTTCCCCTCAGGTGAGGGCTCTGGGATGGGGCTGGGGATAAGGAACTTGGGATGCAGACAGGCTGCCCCAGGGGTAGGGCCAGAGAGGACTCTCCCCCCTCCTTACTGGCAGAAGCAAGCTCCAGGGGAGGGACCCCTCCTCTCCCCCCTCCCCCCACCCGCGGCACACTCACTCTGCACCACAGTCACTGCACATGTTCCTAGGGCCTCTCTCAGGTCCAGAAAGCCCACTCGCCTCCCCTAGGATGGGTACCGGGGCAGGGGGTTGCCATCATGTGTGACCTCCCCACCCCTGCTGCTGCCACTGGGTGCCGCGGGAGAGAGCTCCCAAGCATCTGTGCCCCTCCTTCCCCCTCCTCTCTCCCTCTTCCCCTCCCTTGGTGCTCCAGGAGGCTGCCTGCCACTGATCTCTATAGCCTTAGGCAAAAGCAGCACAAACAAAGGGAGAGAGGCACTGGCTGTTTTCTTTCAGGCAGGGCAGCTCTGAGGCGGGGGAAGGGGGAGAAACCCAGCTCCAAATATTGGTGGAGCACAGCCCCCACCCTTGAATATTCCTGGTGCTTGAGCACCTCAAGCCCAGCCCCTGCAGGTGAGTTCCTTCCCCCACCCCTTCCCAGAGACTTCGCAGCAGCCCCTCCCTCAGACTGTGCTGCATTCGGCTCTCTCTAGGACCCAGCAGCTCTGCTCTTACATGCTCCACTGCTTCCCGTCTGTCTGGACTCCCGGCAGAGTGGTGCCCCCAGGCAGAGTGGTACCCCACGCGGCTGTCTATTCTGCCTATGGCTAAGGACGGCCCTGTTTGTTGGAACTCGACTAAGCTAAGAGTTATGTGGGCTAAAAGCCCTCTTTAAGCACCATGCTGCCCTAATTCAGGTAGAATTTCCCTTGACTTTGCTGGGAATTTTCCCAGGGTAGGGCTTCCTGGATTACTCCCGAACAAGTTGCAGTTCTTATGAAAATAATTTTTATTAATGTCTGCTGGTGTTCAGAGTTCACTAGAGATTCTTTGGAACGTAGAAGGTCATAATGCAAGAAGTCTCGTACAACACCAGACTATTCTGATCTCTGTGACTTAGGGATGATGCCTTCTAGGGCATCTCTAGTTTCTGCTGCACTCTCTGGAGCATGGAAACAATTGACGTTCTATGCGACAGTACATTATTAGGCTTTTATATTTGCTAATTTAGTTTTGTTATAAAAACTAGCAAGTATTATAGATTTCAAACTCCTATTTTGGATTGAATTTTAGAACTGCTTGAAGAACCTACTAGAAAAAGAATGATGTCTCTTTCTCAAAAACAAAATGCCTTTCTTAGGAAAAGGTTTGATCATGCATTAAAGCCAAGCCTCTGTCCTGTCTTACCTTAACTAACTGATTTGTTCTTCTTGTCTGAAAGGTTGTTTTGAAAAGAGACTCCTCTAACCTATTATGGGGTGAGAGGCACGATTTCCAGCAGTGTCATGAACATTTGTTGGGATATTTAGCTTAACTTTCCAAAACTTGGGAACTGATGGCATGATTGTTACTTGTGCTTTCTTTTTTAAACAGACGATAAATTCTCTTGTCCAGAACAACAACACACTAACAGGTTAGTATTATGCTACCGAGATTTTTTTTTTAAATCCACATAGAGGGGATTACTGTTTTAAAGACTGAGAATTTCTTTAAAAGCTTTGGGTATGTCTATGCTTTAACTGGTGCCACAGGTTTTTAATCTCAGAGCCCCAGTCACTTGATTTAAGCTTGGGGTCGGGATGTCAGGCTGTGGGGCTAGAAGGAGCAGTGTAGACATTCAGGCTGGGTTCTGAGATCCAGGGAGGGCTCAGGCCCAGGGTCCAGCCCAAGCCCAGATGTCTACAGTGCTACTTTTAGCCCTGCAGCCTGAGTCCCTTGAGCCTGAGTCAACTGCTCTGGGCTTTGAGACTCTGAGCTGCAGGTCTTTTATTGCAGTGGAGATGTACCCTCTGTGAAACAATTTGAAATCACGCTCTGTCTCTACTTCCAGGTGTAAACACCTTTAAAAAGAGCTGCTAGGGAATTTATACCCCCAGCTATCTTTTTTCACTTTTAAAAACCCAGAGGTTTTACAAAACCTAATTTTAATAGAAATGTGCTTGTGACATCTAATGTCAGTAAACAGTTTGTTTGACGTGAATGTTTAAATGCATGCATCCAACCTAAACACTGTGGCACTGCGTCAATGCTTTCCTTGTGGTTTGTGATCCTGGAGTGTTTCTTGTGGTCCACGTATCTCCTTCTGAATGGAAATGTTGCCGTGTTCCACAGTAGTGCTTTCTGGCAGCATCTGGCAATTCCTTCCTTTCGTTGTCCACTGCCAATGGGACTTCCACTGCTCCTGGCTCCACCAGGCAGCAGAAAGGTGTGTTTGGCTCCTGCCTGCACAGCTAAGTAATGCTATGGGTCCAAAACTGTTGGCTAGGAGGAATGGAATAGGGTCAGTGAGAATGGGCAATAGAAGAGCATGAGAGGGGAAACGGGAGGAGAGGTTAGAAATTGTGAGAAGAACAAAAGAGTGAATAATGGAGATGGAGTGGGGAATAGAGAAGATGAGTTTTAGGACTGGAGGTAAGTAGATGGAGAGGAAAACTTTGATGCAAGAGACTCAGTGGAAGAGGGAACAAAGAAGGAAGAATAGAAGGCAGGAGTGAATGGAAGAGCAAGTAAAAACATAGCTTTCAGGCTAAAATAACTATTTTTCATGTTCAGTTAGTTAACACCCCCTCAAGGGGGAGAATGCACCTGGAGTGATGATGTAATATTTCTTCGTATATGCAGAAGAGATATGGCTCTTGGCGGCTGCATATCACAAAACGGACTAACTTTTTGCACTTAATTCATCTTGGACAAGAACAATAAAAATTAATTTGAAAATTCAGTTTTCAAAATCTAAGATATTAGTGCTATAGTTAATAAAAAAATCAATAAAAATTGTAACCTTACAATGTGCATTTAATTATGCATACTTTTAGCTGCACTCAACTATTGCTGGTTTTCTTTCTCTCTGCAAATGCTAGGACTCTAAATGCCCTCACAAAAAGGTAAATTGACCTAAAAATTAGAAAGTCTAGTTTTGTGGCAAATTCAGTTTGCAGTGTTGTTGATCTTTTACTTTAGTTCTTGGGTGGTACTAGGGGTTTAGTGGGGAAGGATTAATATTATTTAAATGCCAAAATCTACATTTTATTTTCATGTGTAATTATGTGGACTTGACTAAAAACTCTCCTTATGGGAACCTGATTCTGTTGTGGAAAATGGAAGTGAAGTTTCAAGTGTAGGTGACAAGTTAAACTCCCCTTTCTAACAAAAGTATATAAAATTACAAAAGTAATAGTAATCCTTACTGACAGTTTTATAGTCATCTGCTATTAATTTGTTCTACTAGGTTGTTTACACTATACTGCAGCAAAGTATTAAGCATTTCTGCATCACCTGCATTACAATGCCCTATGTTAATACAGACTGATATGTCTAAACAGGGCAATGAATAGTCCTCATGGTAGAACTCTTGGGCCTAACAATTAATGGTTCACTAATTAGTAGCTAAGCATAGACCTAGAGCATTAGATTTTTAAAAAAAAAAACAAAACTTTGTTCTTACATTTTAGCACGGTGACTCGTTAAGAACTAATTTCTTTACTAATCTGTTTTGAAAACTTGCATGTATTGTAGGTGTATTAGCAACATTCTAAATGCTGAGTCTTAGTGATTTGAAATATAGGGCTAAGAAAATAAAAATATATTGTTTCCATTAAAAAAAAAACACCTTCTTTCTTTTAGACATGAATAAAGGCTGGCAGATTTTCTTCACTGGACAGAGAGGAGATTTAAAGTAACTTGTTTCATACTCCTTATGCTATATTTTGAATTTTTTTTTTAAAAGCACAAGTTGGAGATCAAATTAATTACCTTGAAGTGGAATCTTGCTTAACCATCACAGAATTGTTTGTCACTGATTCAACTGGATTGAACATATTTACAACTGCAAGCGTGGTGATCAGCTATGGACAACAGCTTGGAGTTGAAAACATCCCATCATCTTTAGAGAAGATAGTTGTGATTTTAATATTGGACTTGAAGTGGCTTAACAATGAACACACCTTAAAGTAGTGGACTCACAGCAGCCTCATTTTTGCTATTTCTGAAAGTGTCTTATTAGGTGCTTCATTTTCTAACTCCTGTCTTGAGAGCTACTGGTTACATTTTTGTTTACATAAATGACCTGTTGTATTAAAATAGTCTGGCTGTCAAGGTACTCACGTCTTCAAATTGAAATTTGCAATGGAGTTTTTACACAGCAGTGGGAATGCTTGATAGCTATGGAGATTACTAACCCTAGCAGTTGTCTTCAGCATGTTGTCTTCTGTCCTTAGGATATTCTCTTTGATGGTAATGCACTATGAAGGAATATTTACTTATCAGGTGTGCAGTGGTGATTGTATCTATATACAATAACATGCAACACCAGCCCCATTCTTCCAACTTGTAAAGTCATGAAAAGTAATTCATATTCAGCCATGCATAAATTGCATGAAAGTTGGCCAGTTTGGTCGAGGGATGGCTATATTAGCTAAACTTGTTCTAAGCATCACAGCTGTAAGATGGGTAGGAAAACCAAAGATACATCATTTCCTAAAGAATCAGATAAACCATCTTTATATGTTTTAAGTATGTAAAACTTTGATCAATTTAAAACATTGCCTTTAATATCTCACTCATGATGGATGATTTTCTATGAATGTTTCCCTCCTGTTCGCCTTTGAACCTTCACAGATGGGTAGTTCTTTACTGCAGTAATTGGAAGCAGCAGAACTGTCAGTGAAGGAAGCAGTGCCTGAGGGGACCTACTCATCAACTGATGGCCTCAAATTATTTTGCCTCCAAGTAGTCTGATTATGACACCTGAGTTGCTTGCACTCTTTCAGTTAAGAACCATTATTTCACTTTCTCTTGGTGTTTTTTCAAGTCTGCTCTCTCTCCCCTGCTGAGTTGGTCTCTCCTCTCACAGTGCTAAGTGTCCTCCTCTGCCCCAAGAGCCAGTGATGTGTTCGGTTTGCAAAATGGCTGATGAGCCCACTTGTATATGAAGTGCAAAGTCTCCCACAGCATGACACACAATAAGCTTCTTGTATCCATTAAAAAACAAACATCTGAAATTGAGCATATTTAATTTTATAGTGAATGCTTAGATACTTACACTATAGATTTACAAGTAGATTTTTAGATTAAAGAACTATGAATTAAGTGAATTTCTGACCAAATGCCCGTAAGTAGCCTGTCCGCCACCTTTGATAAGTGAGAGCGTGTCTTGCATCTAAGTCATTGTTTATCTTAAATTAGACTTCTCTACTATTGTTAAAACTCCCTCCTTTGATTTCGTTCCTCAGCCTGCAAGAGCTCAATGAGAAATTGTTTATTTCATCACATCAGTATAACCTGCAACTACAAAAGCATCCACTAGTTCATTGGTGTATGTTCTAACAATTAATACTGTAGATCAGTTAAAGATTAGGAACTCAGCTAAATTGTACAGTAAATTATCTGTTTTCACAAGACATCTGTTTTGAACCATTCCATAGTAGCACTGCTGTAGAGCCAAATCCTGCTCTAATTAAAGTGAATGACAATATTCAGATTGTCTTCGATGAGACCAAGATTTTGGCCTGTAGAAGGTTCAATTACATTCAGTATAGTGATTTCATAATATAGGTACATTACAGTATGTGTGGGATACAGCATAAAGATCTATATAAAGCTGCAATTTCATTGCTGTTGTGTTTCTGTATTTTAGTCATCCTTTTCCTCTTTAGAAAATGGATTCTTCTTTGTCCACATAATTAGTCCAGTAGGTAACTGACTTAGCTTCCTAAAATTAAAAAAAAAAAAAAGCATAAATGATTATTCAGACTAACAGATGTATACAACATTTGTGGTTGTAACAGATAGTCATAGCATGCCATAATACTTCGTTATAAAATGTCTATTTCTCTGTTGTCACCTTGCCTCATGGGAGCAGTAGTTTGGATTCCCATTTCCTCCCCCAATAGGCTGAGCTTCCTTGCCAGAGTACATCTCCCAGTATACAATGTGGTCACCCCTTTGGCCAAGTTGTGTGGTGTGCTTTGAGAGTCACATCAATTGCATCATGGGTGATCAGACTCCCAAACTACAACTCTCATGAAGCAATGCAACACAAATGGAAATTATTGAACTGACTGAATGAACCTTTTTGGGGAGTTCAGTTCAGCTAACCAAAATGAAACATTTTTGGCTTGGGAATGTTGAAATGCTTCATTTTGATCCAAAATGAGAAACTGTTTTGCCATTTCTAAACAGACTTTCTTTGGAATTTCCATTTTGCAGAAGAACTGATATTTCAATTTTTTTGTCCCAGTTTGGGATAAAAATGGTAAAGTAGTAGAATTTCTCACAGGACAAAAATTCTGAATTTTTGCTCAGCTCTACTTTTGATTCCCTCAAGTAGAGCTAGATTAGTGGCCTATATATGAGCACAGGGACTTTTTAAAATGGGAGATTATCAGAGCTAAAGCTTTAGGATTCGGTTTAAAGTGGAAGATGCCTAGAGAAGCCCATCCTGTCATTCTAACGTTTGGCAGAGATGTTTGTAACATTTAAGGTCAGAGTCCTGCAGTCTTTACTCACACCACCTACTGAAGTCAGCTGCAGGGGAGGAGAGATTCCCTTTGTAAAAGCTAGGCCCAGTGTGACACTAGTAGTGAGGGATTGCCTTGAGATTTGCACATAAAACAATATGAACAATCCCTCTTTCAGTTTAAAGATTGGTTTTAGTCTCCCAATTTGCCATGATAATTTTTCCACAGGAGAATTTAGTTTTCCATTTATTTTTTTGGGACAAGAATTAATAACTTTTACATAGAACTTATTAAAAAATTCCCTTTTCAAAAACTTTCAGTGTTTTCCCCTCACATTTCTGTGGTTCTTCTCCAACTTTAAAAAAAGGTTCAGATTTCTCATTTCACACAGCAACTGAACTTTACTGCAATAACTTCATTTCATAGTCCTGTAAACCTATATCAGCATAATTTGTCATAGCCTAAGGGTTTTGCCAAAGAAAACTGCTGGCCACACTGACCATATGTCATTCTCCACGCTGTTACAGAGCTGGAGATGTATGAAAGTGTTTTGTATGGTGGGATGGAAGTGTGGAGGAGACATGGGGAAACATGAAGGTTGGGGAGATAAACAGCCACATTAGGGGAAGGAGGAAATACAGGAGAAGTATAAGGTAGGTGAGCACTAGCACTTTTCTGCCCTCTCCCTTTAATAGACAGCCCAACATGGGGCACCACTGCTCTGAACCAGTATCTGGGTGCTGCAGCCTGGTGCCTTGGCCAGCTGGTTTCTGAGAGAGTAATAACCTTTTAGGCTTTCCACCAGGAGATCTGTAGCTCTTCTCTGGCTCAGAGTGGCGTAATTCTCCAGCGATCTGCAACAGGTCCATCCAGTGGAGAGGGTAGGGAAGTGCTAGTAATACTCCCCTGCTGCTTTCTGCCTGACGTGGCTGTAATCTCCCCATGTTCCCTAACATCTTTTCTCCCTCTTCCCCAGCAGGTCCACTCCCTGCCTCATGCTCCATATGTCCTGTCTTGCCTTGCTCACCACTACATCTTCCTTCTGATGCCTTGATAAACTCACCCCTCGTTGCCCCAATATAGTTCCACTCACCCTGATGGTTACTGGCCAGCAAAAGGATTTGGAGCAAGGGTCATGCTCTAATGAACCTCTTAAAGGTGGAGAAGCTCTCCTGGTGGTGAACGCCAGGAACTTTGCCAAACCCAGACTGTCTTTGGTGTGGCAGGATATGCTGGGCTTGTCAGCATAAGTGGCTGCAAGTTCAATCCTTCCCTCTGCCTGACTTCCCACCATTTCAAAGGGATAAAGCAGTGGATGAATGATGCTCCTGTAAAGCAGTTTAAGTGAAAAGGATGCCCCCCAGCTGTGTGAGTTTCTGCACATATTTGTTGGTCACTTGGCCATACTTCTGTCCTTCACTCTATGTTCACAGCTTCCACTGATCTCAAGGGGAGTCCTCTGCATGCACTGGAGGGTAGAATTTGATGCTATAATAGTTCTGCTCTCTGAGTACTACAAGGAACTTTTAATCTTTGGGGTAAAAGTGTATGGCAGCTCCTTCAGGCTATACAGCACTGACCTGATGGTGGGGACAAAAGAGTAAATAAAAATACATGCCACAACTGGATTGTTCAAAACCACATCTTCCATAGTAAGAGGCACAGGGATCATTTCATGTGGGGCAAAGGCACTGTTATTGTATTTCTGATCCTCCAACCTGTAAGACACGTTCAAAACATCTTTAGAAAAGCTTACTAGAAATAGCCAATTTAAATAATTCCTCAGTGTATTTATCTGTATTTTAGTGCTATGGTAGTAACATCATAACTATGGTTGAGAGATTTTCTGTTCTAAAATTCCTATTTTTTGCTTTTCATTTTCTCCTTTGGGAGCCAATCTTTTTCCTCACACTCTCTCAAGTTTTGGGTACACTTTAACTCCAGAATAGATAACATGAATTTTATTTGCACATGAGAATAGTTGACTGGTAAGAAATATATTAACAAGCACTCCTACAGTCAGATGAAATCAGCCTGATTTTAAAATTTCCAATTTGGCATGCATGGCACATTAATCCTGGATGAGGAGTATGTGCTTTGCTTGAAGAGATCTAGTTTCAATGGAACAAAATTATGGACATTTTAAAACATATCCTGAGTTTGCACAGCAGGTTGAATGTTAACTTCAGAAGCAAGCACCAGGGTGTGATGCTCTGAATATTCACCGGTGAGGATATTTGAAAGCTCACACCTACATGTATTTTAATGTGTGATTGCTCTTAAGAGCTGCAATGTTTCAAGTCAAATTTACAAAAGGAAGAAGGGAATGGGGTCCTTATATATCATAACAAGTTTCTATTTCCACTCTAAATTAAGGAGCATAGGCATAATGCACTGATTCAGGCAAATCATTTAGACTGAGCATACTCACATTTCAACAGCTCCTTTATTTTCATGTTTCTCCTTTGAATGGTTTTTCATTTCTTTAAAAATGGTGTGTGCTTTGGAGAAGCCCCTGTGACATTGCCCATGCTGTTTCCTATCTAGCAAAATGGGAAATGTGCTTTCCTCTATCCCTCTTTCAGTGGTGCTATTTCCAGGTTGTTTCTGATGACTTGGAAACAAGTATTCCATCTTGGGATAACAGAAGCACAAGGTAGGTTATACAAAGCAGCCCTGCATTTTCAAAGCAGAACACTGCAAACTGTTCTTGTAAAAAAAACAAAAAACAAAAAAAAAAACCCAAAAAAACCCACAAATGATATTGGAAACAAGGCACCTGGCAACATAGTATGTTCAATTCAACCTCAAACTTGTGATTCATATCTGTTAGTTACTAGAACTATATGATCCTCTTCAGATCGATACCAGTTTTAGACTAAAGGAGAAGCTCTCCCTGCTCTTCTGCAACTGCTACTTCAGCTGGAATCATGCCGGTAGGGTCATACTCAGCTGATATCCAGTTGAAGTGCCTATAAAATCCAGACCATGATATAGCTCAGTGAACCATGCAAGAGACACCTTTGAAAGAAAAGTTAATGACATTTCTTTTTCAATCCAGTATCATAAATACCTGAAATCAGTGTAATACTAAAGACCATTATCCAGTGTCAGATACAGCCTTCAGGGACTGTGCTGCTTTCTGGTATTTTTCAATAAACAGGCATCTCCAGTCATTTACAAGAGAAGAGAAACTTATGTATTGCTTAGTTCCTTTTAATTTGAAATAATGTTTCTTATTTATGCTAATAATCTGTCACATCAAATGGGAATTCAAGAGATTATTTTTAGCAGAATTAGATTGGCTTAGTCCCTCAAATTCTCCCTTCAACTTTCATATATTTCTATAGCTTTTATTAGAAAAAAAAAATCTAGTGCCTCCTTTTTATGGCATTTTACAAACATAGGGGCTACTGCTGATTCCATTGAGTCAATGGGAATTTTACTTTTTACTTCAATGCAACTAGGACTGGACCCAGAGGGGGAAAAAAAATGTTTCTCTGCCTTGAAGAGCTTTTGCATTATTTTAGCCATAATACATAACTACAATGTTACAATAAGAACTGTTTGAATTATTCATAGCAATAAGACCACCAGACCAGTTTCATGGGTGGGAGAGTTTTGATTAGCTCTCTTTGGAACCAGACACTTTAGAATGTAGACCCCTCCTCCCTCTGGTTGCTCTGATGCCCACTGGCCAGCTAGAAGGAGACAGGAGCCAATTATCTCCTTGCTCCCCACAATCACTAATTTAAACCTGTGTCCAGGGTTTCTTGAGTCTGGTGCCCCATTTTAGCTGAACTCACCCTCCCTCTCCACAGTTATATAGGACCTGTGTTTTTAGGATGTCATGGGTCTGACCAGTCACCTGGGTCAGGGAGGAATTTTTCCCCATCAGGGCCAAATTGTAGGTGAGCATGAGAGTTTTTTTCGCCTTATAGCCTGACAGAGAGACAGTTAGGTTAAATAGGAATTGTAGGACTACTTAATCCATTGAAACTTGTAGCTGGTGTTCAGTGCAGATAAAAGGCCAAAAGGGCCAGTATCCAGAAATAAGAGACCTGGAATTTCACTAATGGACCTCAGGCCTATGGGGAAAAGGGAAACCTGAAGTCTTCACAGAGCCAGGTCCCTCTTTGATACTTCTATCCTGTTCACAGGGAGCAGAGTGAGAGGATTCAGCAGAGCTGGCTGAATCCTAGGGGTCGGCAGTGCAGAGTCTAGCCTGTGATATGGGCTACATGATAGGAGCACTGTAAACCTGTCATAAATAGATAGCTAAGGGTTAATGTTTCTTTCACCTGTAAAGGGTTAACAAAGGGAACCAAACACCTGACCAGAGGACCAATCAGGAAACCGGATTTTTCAAAG